>NC_071333.1:19638305-19766740 GCF_010183535.1 Caenorhabditis remanei
CAGAATTTAGGATTTTACCTCTCAGAATTAGCATAGTCTCAAATATTTGTCTTCGACAAACTTTCTCGTTTTTTTTCTGTTCACGAAGTTAATTTCTATTTTCTAGAAATTGCTCAAGTCCCAAAATGGACAAGTTCTCTAAATGGAGAGACGGGTCGTCCGGCAAGGTCTCAAAGACCGACTCGAAGGCCACTGATGGCAAAGACCTGATAGTGGTCTTCGAGTCCATTCGGGCTCCTTCGAATGCGGAGCCAAAAAGGAGGGATCACTCCGAATTGTTCAAAACAAGATCGCTTCTCGTTCCTCAAGTTGGTGGGAGCTCTGCTCCACTAATCATCACAAAACGTAAGATTTTTGAGACAACCGAATCAGTTTTAACAAAAAATTTAAAATTTTCAGCGCCGTCCGATGAGGGAGCTCGGATGAGGGAGAGAGCAGAGAGAAGAAGGAAAGATGCAAATGAGCAAATGATGATGGCAAGGCCACCCCCCTCCTTACCAGGTATGTTTATTTTTTTCTTAAATCAGCCAACCAAAAGGTAAAATTGATCAGAAACAATTTCTTTCACTTTTTTCAGTAGTAGAGTTGTACTAGGCAAATAAACACGGACTATCTAGAATTTTCACACAGTTGACGCATATAAAGTATATTATTTACAGAAGAGCCGCCTGTCCAGATCCCAATTGAAGCTCCAGTTCCTCCAGTTCGTCCGAATAGTAAGTATTTTTGAAGTTTCCTTTGAGAATAGTGCTCGAGCGTCTATAAAAAGTATCCCCGGGCACAACTCTTATCATCAAACCATTTATAAAAAACAAATTCCTGTTCAAATTTCAAAATTTCAGTGGTCCCCGATGGAAGAACGGCGGCAGATGCCAGTCTCCATGAGAGAGAAAGAAGAGAACTAGGTCAGTTTTTTCACAACGCATTGGTTTCTCCTCGAGAATGATGATCGTCATGCCCACAGTAGTTTGAATAAATTCTACAAGTATTTTTCTAGCCCCTCGTCAGCGTCAGTTTCGTTTCGAAAAGTATTTTAGGTGTTTCCAAAGTTTTGAGCTAATGATTTTGGCTCTTTTTCTCTTGAACACCATTTAATAAATATAGATTACATCTAGTACTGAAGTCTCTCTCTCTCTCTTAATACTTTTTTGTAATTCAAACGATTTTATTGAATTTTTTTCAGAAAGAAACCATCGCCCGGAGCCCGAAATCTTTCGCCGGAACCGACGAAAAACATTCGGTAAGTTGGGAAGATAAGAAAAAATATGATAATGATAATGTTTCTATTCTTGAAACTTTGTTCTGAACGAAGTTACAAGAAAAATAATCCTTGGTAACCTACTTTTTTTAAAAAGTTTTAACCGACTATTTTCAGACGAAATGGAGGGAAGATCTCATGTTGATGGGGACTACAGAGGGTCTAAATCTCGTTCTCCATCTCGGTCTCCATCCCTTGGTCAGTTTTTCAAATTATTTTGACTCTCATGCTGTTCACTTTAGGAATACACCAGTTCAAGTTAAACACAGATTTTGTGATTTAAACTTTTTCAAAAAGGTTTTAATATTTAAAAAAAGGCATTTGGAAATTTCAAGGAAAAAATTCAGTAGAGAAAAATGAGAAAACTCTCCTGGGAATACAGTTGCATCTGCACGAGGAGTGTTTTGTCCTTAAAGTGGAATTTTTGACTTTTTTTTCCTACTTCCAACAAACAAATAATATTCACTATTACAGATGCCCCAGATGGCTCTCCGAGATGGAGAGAGGAACGTCGCCGCTCTCCTCAATATGGGGACGCTGTGCGACGCCATCCTCAGTTGGAGGATGAGGAACCCCCCACTCGTCAATATGAGAATGGAGACAGAGGCTCTCCTGATCCAACTTCTCCTACATATTCGGATCCAATTGAAGGTATGTTACTTTATTAAAATTGATTTCCTTGTAAGATTTTTTGTTTTTCCAATAGGTAATTTTCAAGCCAAGAATAGACAAAAACGTACGTTTTCTAATAAACCGGCGTCAAAAGTTGACCGCTGGTCCGATGTGCTGGTTGGGTTTGTAAGATGTAGGAATTTATTATCTGAACTACTTTAATACTAGTTCTTAAAAGCATGACGGTTGAGATTTGGAAGATTGATCAAGATTTTTAGACGTGGAACTAGACACTAGTTATTATACGTTTAATTACCTCTCCTAATGTTTCAAAAATAATTGAATCCACAGATGAGTAATCTCACAAAATATATAATTTGCAGAAGAAGACTCTCCTTCTCCTTCTCCATATGACGCTGATCCAACTTCTCCGACATATTCGGATCCAACTGATGGTATGTTACTCTATTAAAATTGATTTCCTCCTAAGATTTTTTGTTTTTCCAATATGTAGCTCAAGTAATTTTTAAACATAGAATAGATTTTCTAATAAACCGGTGTCCAAAGTTGACCGCTGGTCTGATGTGCCGGTTGGGTATGTAAAATGTGGGAATTTATGATCTAAAATGCTTTACTACTGGTTCTTGATAGCATGACGCTCGATGTTAGGAAGATTGATCATTATTTATAGATGGGGCGAGCTAGTTATTAGTTATTATATGTGCAATTATCACTCCAAAGTTTGAAAAACAATTGAATCCACAGATGAGTTATCTCACAGAACTTATATTTTGCAGAAGAAGGCGGAGAGGAGGCTCAAGAAGAAGTTCAACAAGAAGAGGTCCGGGAAGAAGGTGAGTGTTATAAGATTACCGAAATACTTTTAGTTGAATCTTTGGAAATAGTGTTGTAGAGTTGTTAAATCAGAGAAAAAAGTTAGAAAAATCAGTTCCAGCAAAAAAAAACTTTATATCATTTTTTCCATCTCAAAATCACAAATGTTAAACTTCTTGTTAGTTTGAACAGAAAACATTTTATATATTCACTATTACAGTCAACCAACATGGTGCCTATCACTATGAGGGTCCTCAATATCAGAAACCTCGCGCTGAAGAGGAGTATGACTCAGAAGATTCCGGAAAATCTGACACAAGCGACAAATATGGTGAGTTTTATAAGATTACCACTAACAAAAATAATACGATACACTTTTTTAAATCATTTTTCTATCTCAAAATCTCGAGTGTTAAACTTTTTGTTAGTTTGAACAGAAAATTGTCAACATTTTTATTAAACCTGCACTCACATCATTGTCCTGTCACACTTATCAATTTTTACAGATAGAGAGCGGATTCCCCGACCAGCAGGTGAATTCCAAGGAATGCAGGCACGATTTGGTGAGTACCATCTTTTGAAAACTTCAGAACGAAACATTTAATCTGTATAGAAACCTTAAATTTGTAATTGTACAAGAATCTTACTTGAGTTATTTTCCAGTTCGAAGGACAACCGATGCGCCGAAAAGAAAGGTAGTATGGCGGGAATCGAGTTTCAAAAGAGCGAAAAAATAAAAATATGCCATGTTTCATGCTTCATTATTTCGTTTTTGCTTCTCCCCGGAAATTAACACCTTCTTGCTTTTTCTCACTTTCTTGATGTGAGGTTTTCTATTCTTCTTTTTCTCTTCAACCCGTTCCTCTTTTCTTCTTCTCTCAACTTCTCCGCTTGGTCCGATTCCCACGAATCCCTTTCCGATCGTTTTTTTCCCATCTTCTCCTTCTCCAATTGCCGTCTGATCACTTTCTTCGCTATTCTCTCAATGTTCATTTTCCAAGACTGTCTGCCCTCCACTCCTGTTTATGTGGACTTCCAAAATCCCCCTGCCAGAAATTATTTTTCCTCAACTGCCCGATTGATGTAGCTCCGCCTACAACTTTTAATGTTTCTCTGAAGTTTTGCTGCCCAGAATTAGCATTTTTTACGTTTATGTTAACTTTTTATCCTTCTCACATTCAATTCCTAGTTTATGTGTTTCTTTTCTTTTCTAAGCCGTTTCTCTCAATCATTTCTATTTGTCAATTGGTATTTTATTTTACTCGAGTGGTTTATTGTATTATTGTCATGTTTTTTTTTAATTGTACGGTTGTCTTATTTCAATAAATGTATGACAAATGGAAAATGACTTTGTGTTTTTTTTACTTCCAGAGCAGGTCCCTTTTTTCGACAAGAAGACCGACCACCATTGCTAACCCTGTCAAGAAAGCTGAGCCTGAGGGAAAGAAAACGTGATCAGATAAAGTTCTGAATTTGCTCAAGAACAGTGGAGAAGTAATTGAGAACACCGCTTCCGTAATTTTTCTGTGAATCCCATTATGAAACCCTGCTTAGAGATAAGTGTTAATTATAATCATCATTTTTAAACTATTAGTAAAAAAAAACCAGATTCTCAATAAGGACTCAAAGTGCTGATGCGACCAAATTGTGTTTTTAGACATGAAGTAATCTCAAATTATACTGCCCATTGTCGAAACAGTACGCAGATTTTCATTGAAACTGCGAACTATTAACTCAAGCTGGTATGTTATTCCACATTACATACTTTTTAAGAGCGGCCCAAGCATAGAAATGCTCAACTTCAAAAATACATTTCTTTGATTAGGGATGCACATACCGCAAAGCCTCTAATAGAGGTTCCCCAGGAAAACCTGTTTAACGCGGTATATCTTTTTTCTTAAAGGAGATATAAAAAAAAGCCAACAGACAATATATAGCTGTATATTAATGAAATATTTCTTCAGTTGGAAACAACTTGATTGCTCCCAAGGCAGTTGAGATATTATGCTCCAAATTTTTGCACCCACCTCTATTAGAAGTTTTACGACATCAAAATCTGAGCCAATAGAACTGATTAGTTCATTAAGATACGTTCTCAATGATAGGTTAAAGTTTCTATATTTCTAACGACACCTTGAAAACGTGCATGTTTTGAGTAGAGAGGTACATCACTTTAAAAAACGTTGTCAACTACAAGATTGAAGCTCCAAAAGTTTGTAAACTTCAGTTTTTTCCCGAATTGCCCTATTGGTTGGCACCCTTCAAGACTTGCCATGTTCTTCAGAAACCAGCGAACAGTGACATCACGAACAGTTTTGTTTTATTCTTTCCGTTTTCTATCTTCTCTGAATTTTTTTTTTAAAGAAATGGAAACGAAGAAGAAAAGAAATTGTTATTGGCCCCGTTTCTTTTCTATTTTTATTACAATACATTCCGAACCAAACCCATCATCTTCTTCTTTTCACGTTCTCAATTATTGCACCCATAAATTCTCTCTTTCCTTTTTCTTCTCCCCCTCTCGTGGATTCTGACCTCATATCTGTTCTTTTTCTCCTTTCTCCCATTTCTTCTGTCCATTTCTTTTCTTCATTCTCTTCTCCCAGAAAAACGAATACTTTTTTCTCCTCCCTTCTTTATTCCCCTTCCCCTCCCTCTTGGTTTTCGTTACACTTCTGTCAGCACAAACGTACACAGCCTCTCCCCCCCCCCCCCCTACCCGACATTTCTCTTTTTCCTCTCTATTTCGCGCACTGCTCTCGCTTTCTCTATCTCTCTTTCTCTCTCCGTCCCTCTTCATTTTCCTCTTGTTTTCACTGAGTCTCACGCCATCCGTCCTTCTTTTTAATATCGGTTTGGGGAGATAGAAGGCAAGAAATATCAAAAATTAGGGGACAGTAGTTTCAAATTCTGAAAAGTTCCCTGAAACACGCTATAAAAAGACTACAAGTTGTCAGCAAAAAGAAAAAGGAAAGTGATTGATGTTGTTTGCGGAATCGTCCCCCTCCCCCTCTCCCCTTATTCAGCTGGTCACCAGGCCGCGTCTTTCGCTTCGCCGCAGTGCGTTTGCCGTGTTGTCCCCCTCTGATGCTTTTCCTTTCACCGTTCACCGTCTCTCTATTCTATTTGTCTTTTCTCTGTTCTTCTATCTCTCTTCTTATGGTTTTACTCTTCCAACATTGCGTTTTGGCAGTTCGATACAATCGATATTTTCAGTCATGCATCCACGTCAGAACTATTCGGGCCGTACGAATTTCGGGCACTTGTTGAACCAAATGAATCAACAAAACCAACAACAAAACCTCACTCGACCGACGTACCCAAACTTGAGCAACTCGTTTGTAAATGTCACTGTTGATGAATTCACGCCACCAGGCTACCCAGTGAGTTTTTCATTATAAAAAGAAGAGCCTGATTAGACGGTTGTGTAAACTGGCTCAAACATTGATGCCTGTTTGGGTTATCAACGCAGTAATTGACAGCTCTGTAATGTACAGTACTGGGCAAAAAGATACAAATTTTGTTATTTTCGGTTGAAATTCTTCAATTTTTGAGACGATGTCATAGTAATTCTGATTGTCCCACCCAGCAGTAGGTGTGTAATGAATAATGTAGTATAAAACTAGAGCTCCATTTTTGTAGTTTACAACTTTTTGATACGGACACTCCCTAGAGAGTTGTAGTCATTTTGAGACGACAGCTCAAAAATCGTTTTATTTTGCATTGAAATGGGTCGATTTGTGGGAGAAATTACTTTGTCGATATGTAGCTTGTTAGGGATTTCTCGTAGAAAAAAGTTGACAACTATTAGGTTGATGCATAAGTTTCTTTCTTTTTTTGGGTAATTTTTGGTATGAAATTTCTAGGAGACTAATAGTTCACATAATAAGAAACATTATTGGTTAGTACCTATAACTCATTGTGATTATACCTGTGACTTGACGTCCACCATCCGCCTAATCTCAGCCGGAGGCACGTCAAAACACTTGAGGAACCCTTTTTTGGTACCATTTTTCGTCTCCATTTTTTTCCTAGAAAATGCTGTTAAGAATGGGTGAGCTATTCAGAATTAAAACAAGCAAAAAAAGTTATTTATGAAAAGCAAATAAAGGCATTCCAACTAAGCAACGATAGTTCAGTGCGGGTCCCTGATGAAAGGTTAGGATCAGCAGTTTAGGAGTGTGCGAGTATTTTCGATATTTCTTTAACTGTAGATAGGGAAATTGGTGGAAATGTTAGTTATTGAGTAGAGTAGGCATTGATGTTTTTAAATTTACTTTGTTTCTAATATTCACATCATTTGTCCTTTTTCGCAGGAAGCCCGAAGTCAACATCATCAAAATCACTTGATTTTTGAGTTTGATGAGGCCTACTGCTCCTACCTCTAAAGCAATCCACTAGATATTTTGCACATTTTTAGATCAATGTGTGTACTATTGATTACTTACAATAAAATAATTCAGACTTATTTGTGAGCGTTCAGAAGAGACCTAGACTCCACTCAAGTCTAGTACACAAAATTTCTCGAAAGCGCAAAAATCATAAGAAATTTATCAGCCATGTTTTATCTCTTAATTTGATGACTTTGTCATAAACTTTTTCAAGAAATAGTTTACTACTCATGTTATCCTCTAACTTTTACAAATAGTTTGGTACAAATGTCCTCTCAAATATTTCTGTAATCTGTTTGAGCCCCGCTGAACCATGGTTTCTCGTTGCTGTCGATCGTCTTATCACAACTTTTTTGTTTTCAACATTCTGACTGAAAACTAAAATGAGATAACAAGATCAAATCTTATTCTATAAATTGCGTTCAATTTTTTTATGAAGATTTTATCATTTCGATACCAATGCGACAAAATCAAAAAACTTTCCAAAACAGGCATTTGGTTGGCGATCAAAAAAGCCATCGTTTTCACGAGCGGACTATCTAGGAACAAACTTGAAATATTATATGTTAGCCACTAAAGAGGTCATAAAAATGCAAAAAAGTTTGGGTGGAAAAACAACCTTATCGCTTAGAGACCGGGGGCCAAAGTCACACCTTCAAAAAAGAAAGAAACTTATGCATCAACCTAATACAAAAATGAATCGCTACCTTTGTTCTGCATGGTTTATACATAATTTTCTTTATGGAGCAAACAGGGATACCGCAATATTCTCTCAAAGTTGATCATTTTCAACTGAATACGGCCAAAGTTAGTGTGTTTTTGCCCAGTACTGTAGCGGAGGCGCTTGAAAGCCCGGTTCTCACTTTAAGATTCATTTCATGATTTCAATTCTTCATTTTTTTCCCATTTCAGACATCATCAAATGCTACTCCATATTCGTCATCGACCCCAGGACCGGGTTACAATTCGGATTCAATGCCACCGCCGTTTATTGGAGCACCAGTGGGAGCTGCTCCACACTACCGCCTGATGGCTGAACTCAAAAAAGCTCATACAAAAAGCGTTTCTGCTCTAAAGTTCTCACCGGATGGAAAATATCTTGGAAGCTCATCGGCTGATGGTAGCGTCAAGCTGTACAACATGGCCACTGTGACTTTGGAGAAAATTGTGAGTCGCTTTTTTGTTCAGAATATAAAATTTAAAAGAATGACTTTGGTTGCCTTCTTTTTTATCGGATGTAAATATTTGTAAAGCAATCTGAAATTCTCTGCTTCTGGGTACATGTGTTACCGCAAAACCAGAGATAGAGGCGCACCCGAAAAGGTTGGGCCATTCTGTCTCGGCTATCTTAAAATATATAAAATTGCTTTTAACTGAACAATTGTTTTATGAATAGAAAACAAGCAGAAAAGTTTTTATGATAATTGTGACGTAGTTGAGTGACAGTTAGAAACGCCTTCTCATTCCTTGACGACTACAAACTATGGAAATTGCAAAGTCAAAATCGAACTTTGTCGTTTTGTTCTGATTGTGACGTACTGTGTGTCCAGTATGATGATATTTATCAGATTTTGGTTAGCTACACCATACATAAATTGTTCCTAGAGTTGTGTGAGATCTAATTTATTTCATACACACAATATACAATGGAATAAGAAGCGATTTATTTTGTTTTGGCAAAATGAGGAGTCAGTATAAAAACGCACACTTCAAGCTTTGTGGTTTAAAACCAATTAGTTATACAAATTTCAGCTTCTCGGACACAAACTCGGTATCAATGATTTCGCGTGGAGCTCCGACTCGAAACAGATTGTCTCTGGAGCGGATGACAAGATTCTAAAAATCTACGACGTTCTCACAGCGCAATGTGTGAAGAATCTTAAAGGGCACACCAGTTATGTGTTTTGTTGCAACTTCAATCCACAAAACACCCTCGTGGTGTCCGGATCATTTGACGAATCGATCAGGATTTGGTGTGCTCGTAACGGGACTTGTATCAAGACCATACCAGCCCACCAGGATCCTGTGGTCGCTGTTTCCTTCAATCGAGACGGCAACATTATTGCTTCCGGATCCTATGACGGCTTCATTCGTATTTGGGATGTGGCCCGCGGAACTTGCTCCAAGTCTCTGGTCGATGAAATCAAGCCACCAGTGTCCCACGTCAAATTCTCACCAAATGGAAAATACATTCTGTCCGCAAGCCTCGATGGTGTAATAAAGCTCTGGGACTACTACAAAGGAAAAAGTTTAAAGGAATACAACGGTCATCTCAACGAGAAGTACTGTATTGTGTCAAACTTCTCGATCACTGGAGGAAAATGGATAGTGAGCGGATCTGAAGACCACAAAGTGTATATTTGGAATATACAGTCGAGAGAAGTGGTGCAAGTCCTGGAAGGTCATTCGAGTGAGTTTCATTTTAATTTTCTAAGAGATATAATAAACAGATTTCTAAACTTACTACCTAATTTTCTGAATTTTCAGCACCAGTGATGAGTACCGACTGTCACCCGCTACAGAATGTGATCGCCTCAGCTGCACTGGAACCGGACCTCACTATCAAGATTTGGAGGTCAGATAATTAAAATTACCTCAAAATGTTAATTCCCCTGCCAAAACTTGTCCCCCACCCACATTTTTAGTGTCGTGTTCCCTATAATAGTAGCATGAGTACGGTATTTATTTGTTTTCCTCACTTCAGTCTTCCATTTCTCTTATCCTAAGTCACTGTACTCGTACCCTGTACGATTAATTGATCTCTCTTTCTACATTGCATCTTTTTTCCATTCTAAAGTCCCCTTTCTGTCATGTATTTTCTGAACTTTTACTGTTGTTTTTTATACTTCCCGAAAAAATGTTTGTGTGTACCCTGATTCAATGAAACCCCGGAGATGAAACTAATAAAATGTCATACGTATTTTTCAAACTTTATTGTTATAAAAAAAAGAATAAGAAACAGAATTAAGAGAACCCGGATAGAAATAAAATGTAAGGTAATGAAACAGACACGCAACTTTTCACAGGAAAATTTGGAAATAGGAAAGCCGAAAAACGACAATTTTTGTTACATTAATAAATGGCTTGTGAGATATATTATATAACAAAAAACAATAAAAATTCAGTTGTTCCAGACACGTACGGCATATATTATAAAGACATCATGGTGTTGGTAAAGGGAGTAGAAAAAGGACAACAGGTGATGATTGAGTGGGGACGGGTGTCGGTACAAAGACGATATGAACCAAATACGAGGCTGTAAATTCAAAGAGGGAAACCAAGTCCTTGTTGGTCAACAAATGACATACTCTGGTTATTAAATAGAGAGGGATGCGACAAATTACAGTTGAACTTGAATAATAGGAGGTAGGAACATTGAAGATTGTAAATTCTGAGTACGAAAGAGCAGAAAAAAAAGCTGTCAGTGGGCAATAGAAAGGAAAAAGACATTTCCACATCACAGAATGATTCGGGAAGAGAAATCGGAATAAAATTGCAGAAAAAATGAGGTTGATGAGATAAAATGAGGTAGAAATTATTGAGATCTCATATTCTGGGATTGAGTGAACAGAAAATGCTAGCAGTGAGCGAAGGAGAAGAAAAAGAAATTTTGAGATAACAGAATGATTTGGAGAAATAAATTTGAAAAACATTGAAGAGAATATTCAAAGAAAGAACGAATAAGACGATAAAAAAACAAACCTTGAATAAGACAATTGAGAAGGAAAAGGAATTGGAATAATCCGAAAAAAAGGAGAAAAGAAAAGTCAGAGGGGCATGATGCGGGAATTGAGAAGTCAGAAAAGCGTGTGATAGGAAATGGTGGAAAAAAAGAGTGTGAAGACAGAGCGGACCATCGTATCGCAAAACTACAAAAACTTTCACACATCCCTTGGCTCTTCTTACGGCTCTCTCAGTGTAGCAGCAGCATAGCTGCCATCGTCAACTTCTTCTTTCACAACAGGTCTATTCTCTGCATCTTCAACTTCTTGTTTCACAATTGGTTGTCCGAGTAGGAGAAAATGTTCATCGTCCGAGTCTGAGGAAAGTTCCGAGTCGGACCAGCCGGACTCGTAGAAACTATCGTTCTCGTTGGGGAGACCGTCGTCAAGTTCAACGTGTTCTTCTCCTTCCACATCGTTGCCCTGATTTGGCAGATCGAAGTCAAAGTCTCGAGGTGATGGTTCCTCTTCCTGGACGGGCAATCCGGTGCTCTCATCCTCAACTTCTTCTTTTACAACTGGTATGTTGTTCCAGGAATCGTCCGAGTCGGACCAATCATCCGAGTCGGACCAATCGTCCGAATCAAAGGAATCGTCGTCTGAATCGATTTCTGGTTTTATTGACATCTCATTGTCCTGATTTGGCAGATCGACGTCTTGAGGTGATTGTTCATTTTCCTGGGCGCGCTTTCTGGTGGAAGATGATTTAGCCTCACCACGTTTTTTGCCACTTGTCAGCATTGGGACATCATTTTCGTCGATCACACTTTTTCCTCTCATTCTGTCTAATTTTCTTCTCATTCGGAAGTAAGCCAATGCCTGTAAACAGAATTTTTAATATTATAGTGTAGTATTATAGTATACTTTCAGAAAACAATAATAGCATACATAAAACTACTTATTACTGTTTGAAAAAAGTATCTGTCAACATATTCAATTTTCAATATTTTGAGAATTAAAACTAACCACACATGTTCTCAGTCCTGTTTTTTCTTTCAACTCGTTTGCAGTTTCCATCGTCTCTATCACTGATTGTTTCAAATATTGGAGCTCCAATAATTTCATAGTCGAGGGCAAACTGTCCACGCCTTTTTTCTCATCCAGGTACTTCTTCAAAACACGAATCCGTCTTTTGTACACCCAACGAACAACCTGAAACAATTCCATTGTGAAACGCGGGGAAATTTCAATGAATTCACTTACCGCTCGATCTGCGACGTTCATTGGTCTGGCAATCTCTTCAGCTCTCACAAACGGAATAAACTGATTCATTTCAAATTCTCGTTTCAATTCTTCTTTGTTTTCAGCAGAAAGCCTGCTCGTTTTATGACTTAGCCGTCTTGGTGGTTTAATGAAATTCAATATCTGAAAATCAATGATCTATTAATCACATAAACATAAAATTAGACATACTTTATATTTGGGCCAGTATATCTGATTCATCAACCCATCATATCCAATCTCTCGGTGGTTCGGGTTCTCCTCGAGAAACTGCTTGATGATGGGAGCAGCTTCTTCTTCCGATAGAGGTGGGTGTCCCTTTGGCTTGAGAGAGTATTGTTTCTGAAACACAATATGAAGCATTTAAAAGATTATCATTTAAACAGGCTTACTTTTAATCCTTGTTTTTTTCTTTCTCGAGTCTTCTTAACGCTCTCTTCTCTGGCTCCGGGAACTCTGTTCAAAGTTCTTACTTTTTGGATAAAGTTATACACCTGGAATGAATAGTTCTATTTCATTTTTTTATTTTATTTTGCAAACCTGTAATCCGGTCAACTTGATTTCTCTTGCCCAGGTGTCGCATTGATCTCTTGTTGGATACTTGACCTCCTCGTATTTTGCTTTCATAAAGTTTTTCTGTTCCTCACTGAACGCGAACGGTGGTGGCTTGTTAGACTGAATGTTTTTAAAAATTGAAAAATGTTTCAGTTTCAATAATTCATACCTCAAGTTTCTTTTTTCGCTGCCTTTCTCTTTCCAACGCTGCTTTTCTTTTCCTCAAACGTTCAGCTTCCTCGGGAGTACGTTCCGGTTTCGGTTTCAATTTATCTCTGTTGGTTTTGAACCAGAGTGAAACCTACAATAAGCTTATTTGCGTAAGCTTTTTCATACAGTACCGACCAAACAGATACCATTATTTGCCTTATTTTTGGTTGAAAAAAGTCAACTTTAAGAGTGTGTCATAGTAAAACTAATTGTCCCACAAAATAACTTTTGATGGATCAAACAGACCAAGAGTAGAGGTCTATTTTTTAGTTTACAACTGTTTTTTATACAAGCACTCCTAAGAAAGCTATAGTAATTTTAGATGTTGTTTTTAAACTCACTTTTGGTAGATTCAAATTGTACTTTGCTGCTAATTCCCGTTTCTCCTCCGTTGTTGGGTGCTGTTTTACCGCCAATATTTTTCTGAAATGTTCTCTCGCTTTTTCGGAGATATCCGAACATTTCCCCGCTTCTTCTGAGATCTTCTTTCGATAGAAAAATTTACCTATCTGAAACAGAAACAGATGTTTCGATTTTATTGAACTTTTCAAACTAACATTTTTTCTGGTCATGTGGAGTTGCTTTGCGAGCTCTTCCTTCTCCGCTGCAGATGGGAATCCTTTCTCTTCATAAAATTCTCTCAGCGTTTTTTGTGCGAATTCTTTTTGTTCTTCCGTGAACTCGACTTTTGGCGCTGGTTTTCTACCTCGTTTTCTCAATATATTCGATGTATTGTTTTTCTGTTCTTCATCATCAGAAGACTCAGAAGAAGAAAGCGGGAGGTAGTCGGAGTTGGATGGGAGGTCTCGACGAGAGGATCTCTTCTGAAAATTAGGAATGTGAAAGTTGGATCGAACGGTGTGAACTTCTTTGTTTGAACAAATGTCGGATCAATGACCAGCAAGCATAGTTGTCAAGGTCCTGAAATTTGGCGCCAAAACCCAAAATTCTGTTTCTTTTGAAATTTTTGCTGCGGAAAATCCTAATTCTCGACTATTGCTCAGATAGAATGAAATCTGAACAGTCATTGAAAATAATTACAATTATAGTACAAACATTCAAAAAAATTGATAACTATGTCGGCAAAATTATTTTGAAAATGTTTCTGAACTACATGACTTGTTAATTTGAGTAGAGATGTAATGAATTATGTAAGATTGAAACTATAGCTATGTTCTTTGAGGAAATATCAAAAAGTGTTTAACTAACGAAATGAAATTTAATATTCGGAAAACATTTTGTTAGTCGAACAATATTTTATAGCTCCAAAGCCAGTAGAGAAACGAAGCTCAAAATCTTTCCTAACCTTAGTTTTCACATTACCGGCTGCTTCTAATTTCATCACTTTTGGCAGTATGATATTCGTATTGGCAGATGCAAGTAATGAAAAGTGGATGGGCTTCCTCGGCGAGACTCTCTAGGAAAAATTGATAGTTGTTTTGACAACTATACCTACAAAATTATTTTGGGAGTGTTTCTGCGCCAAAGGACTCGCTAATTTATGTGAGTGGAGAATAATGGAGTAGGTTTGATACTGTGTACCTCTGTTCTTTGAGAAAATATCTAAAAAAAAATGTTCAACTAACAAAATACAATATAGTATTCATGAAATACTTTGTCAGTCCAAAAAGGTTTCGTAACTCTGAAGGCAGGCGAGTGCGGCTCTAGTAGTTACGCAAAATTTCCACAGCTAAATTCTAAAATAAAACTCACTTGAGTTTTCTGACCGTTCCGTGTGTTCGATCGTTTTGGCTTTGGCGCAGAGTCTTCAGAAGCTGAGGATAGTGAGCGATGGCAGGAAGCGGCTCTCTGTAATCATTCATGTTTGAAGAAGTGTATAATATTAAAATTATCATTACAAAAACTATAGAATTTCCATTCAGACTAAAATACTACAGATAAATGAAAATAGAAAAATACTTACCTTGGTTGAAGTTTCAGACGTTTTCGGAGTCTTTCTTGGACTAGTCATCTTGGAAATCAATATTCGAGTAAATTTGTCTGAAACTTTAAATAAATTTTTAAAAACAAGAGAGAGAGAGAGAGGGCGCAAGAGAGACAGAGAGAAGAAAATGAAGAAACAGGCAAAGAAGGGAGAAATAGGCAGTGTGTGTGAGACAGCGGTCACCTCTGTTTGATTCATACGTGCATCCCTGGGTGATTTTGATCGGCGTGAGTCAACCAAACGAGTGAATGTGAAAACGGATATATATGTGAGAGTGGAAAGATAGAAAAACCGTGCTGTTGAAAATAACAATTGTCAGCGAGCGACTAATGATATGGATGTAGTGGAAGAAAGTAGGAAAATCAAAGTCTTCAAAAAAATAGTACTCTCAAAATGGTAATTCAAGATAATCTCAATTGAATCTCAATTGTGTAGGGTCCACTAATACATTACCGGCATTCATCTTTAGTAAATTAATTGTTATGATACTATTATATTTGATTATCTTTTTCACGATTTTTAATACATAAAAATTGATACAAACAAGAAGAAAAAATGAGAAAAAGAGAGAAAAGAAAAAAGAGTAAGAAACAAAGAAAAGAGAAATAGGCAATGACAGTACGAGGGCGATCACCACTGTTTGGTTTATACATACATCTCTGGGTTGGGTATATGTACTGGGAAGACGCAGAGAGAACACATTGACCATTGACAGATGTTGAATAGTAATTTAAGATGATTACAATTGTATCTTATTTTTATGAAGTCCACTACCACATTAAAAGCATTCCTCTATTGTAAATTCATTGTCATGACACTACATTTATCCAAATTATTTTGTATTTCATGCTTCTTTTCACGATTCTCTAATCGTTTTTCCAATAAACAAATAAATAATTGAGAAGGGAAAAAATGAAGTCAGAGACCGAAATAATAATAATAACCAAATTTGAAAAATCCTTTTGTTTGGAACAAAAACGTATTCTACCTCTCTTTTTCTCTTGGAGACGCACCAGCCTATTAAAACAGGGCACATTGAGCGTTTAGAGAACAGCGATGAGGGTGTGACCGGCTGTCCTCCCATCACCCCCGGTTGTGTGTGCCACGTCTCCTTTACTTGGGTTCGGAAAATACATGGACGCTCACAAACCTTTCTGTTCTTTCTTTTCATGTTTCTTCGCTGCCTACAGAAAACGCGTCGAAGGTGCACCTGTCTCTTTTTTCATGATTATCTGGAAGGAGTAAGGCACCTATTTCCCTGTTAAAAAGGTCAAATATGGACTTCAGATCGCTCTATAAATGAGAGAGAGAAAGAAATAGAGAGGTACAGGCTACAAGTAAAATAAAACTATGATTTGGCTAATTATCAAAATGTATTCTTATATTTGCTAGTATGAAAATCATGAGAGAACTTTACATATGTCCCTCATCAGGTTTTTAATTAAAATCCTTTTTTGACTTTTAGCCCAGAAAATGGGCTCTTATCAAAAAAGGACGAATCTGCTTCTATTTTAAGAAGTACTGTATTTTTCCCACACGTCAGTCACTATACAGTTTCTACAGAATTGTATCTTTTCGCTTGATGTACAGTACTGACCACAAAGAATGCGGCAATTGCAGTTTTTAATTGAAAATGGTGAACTTTGTGAGTGTGAGACGGCCTTTCTGATAGTCTCACAATATTGATTGTTTATAGAGTGTATTGATCACAAGTACAGCTTCATTTTTATAGTTGACAACTTTTTTGCGCCTCTCAACCAAGAGCCAGAGAAACGCTGAAGAGACGCCGCATATCTCCACCCAAGACCGAGGAATCTCCACGGAACCGTCGGAGATCACCACCTCAAGCCAAGACTTCCGCTCAGAGACGCCGGATCACCCCGCCACGGACACAGAACCGTCCCGAAAGTCATGAGACAGAAAGAACCAATATGCCAGTCACGTATCGGTTCGTGCTCGAAAAAGACATGGAGGAAGAGGCCAGAAATCGGTGCAGTTTCTGCTCTCAACGTCACTTCAGTGACAGATGTGGAAATCACGTCGAAATGGAAGAGCGAAAAAGAATTCTGACAGAGAAGAATCGCTGCTGGAGATGTCTGCTTGTTCGTCAACCTGGACACAACTGCTCATCAAGAAAATGCTTCTACTGTGCTCAATATGGACACAATGAAGCAATATGCACACGACCATAGACTATAGTCGAATGAGGACTCTTCGATGGATCAACGACCACGACAACGATTGGACTTTCCCATGAACCCCCCCCCCTACACCTCCTTTCTGTTTTCTTTCTTATCATTATATAATTTCAATTTTCCCTTCTTATTTTCATTCTCATCCACCCTTTCTGATTTCCTCTTTCTCTCCCTCTCCCCTCGGAATGTACTCGATTTAGAGCACTCAACCTGTTGATTATTGTTATTATTTTAATTTCTTATTTCCTTTTTTCTATTGTTTTATATTTCTTCCTTTTATAATTCAAATGATTCAAATGTCACCTTTTTCACCTATGACATGAGTCATTCTCTGTTTGTATGACCTTTCAGCACCCGCCGCCCCAGGGTGCCTCTTGGGTAATTGTAACATTACTTATTTGTATCTTTCACTCCTCTAATCACGCCCCTGTTTTCTCAGCTTCACCCTCTCCCGCTTCTTCCTCACTCTTCACCTTACACCCCAACGACTCACGATCGTTCCCCTCATCAATTTGTTCAAACAATGATGAAACCGTTCACCCAATGAAAAGAAAAAAAAAACGCCTCGCATGGGGTCGATCCCTTCCCCCACCCAGCACCAACTCAGCACACATCCCCTCGGCCACTCGGCCAGTCGAAAACGTGGCAAAGGGAGGAAAGTGACATTTTCGAAACTGTTGAAAAGCGAGGAAATGAGGTTTACTGTGTTAAATCTGAGCCGAACGTTGAGAGCCCATAACTCGGAGCAGAGTGCCGAGCGTGTTCCAATATTTTGTGGGAGCTCTATTGGAGGGGTCCTTGACCTCCCATCACCAAAGTTTCATCAAATTACAAATTTACAAGTGCTTGGGGTTCCCTTGTCAGACATCTGAGTACCTTTCTTTTCTAATCATGCACGTCATTCAGTGGGAGAGAGAGAGACGGTCCCAATACATAAGGAACACTCTCTCCCCCTCTCTCTGAATGACCTTTGTCTCATGACTCTCAAAGAGTCTACACTATTTCCCTCAACACCTTCAAATTTTGAAGAAAAGAGAACTCGCTTAGCTTATGGCTAACACTCTCTCTTCTTCTAACTTTATTTTCCCCTCTCAATCTATCATGAGACAGTCTGGCCACGCCCTTGGGGGCGCGAACGAGATTTTTTCATTCCTTCCTACCATTCTCCACCAGAAGCTGGTATCAAAAGCTTATCCCCTTTTTTCACCCCTTTTTACACCCCCTTTTCCCCACTTTCCAATCTCTGGGAAGTTTCATCAAGAAGCTTCCTCTTCACCTCATCTCCAATCTCTCTGTGAGACTTCACAAGAAGTCCTCACAATTCTCATACCTCATCACCAATCTGACTATAGTTCAAAATCATTTGGATAAATGTAGTGTCATGAAAATAAATATACAATAGAGGAATCCTTTTAATGTTGTAGTGGACCTTATGAAATTAGGATACAGTTGAGATTTTCGTAAATTACTATTCAACAATTGTCAATGGTCAATGTGTTCTCTCTGCATTTTTTCATTACATACACCTAACCCAGAGATGTATGTATAAATCAAAAAGAGGTGACCGCCCTCTTACTCACACTGCCAATTTCTCTCTTCTTTGTTATATTCTCTTTTTTCTTTTCTCTCTATTTCTCACTCTTTCATCTTGTTTGTATTTATAGCAATCCTTTCTGACTTTGTTTTGTTTCAGACAAATTTATTCGATTATCGATTTCCAAGATGACTAGTCCAAGAAAGACTCCGAAAACGTCTGAAACTTTCACCAAGGTAAGTATTTTTCTATGTTTATTTATCAGCAGTATTCTAGTCTGAATGGAAATTCTATAGTATCTATTATGAACATTTTTTATAATACACTTCTTCAAACATGAATAATTACAGAGAACCACTTCCCGCCGTCGCTCACCATCCTCCTCTTCTGAGTTGTCTGATTCTGCGCCAACACCAAAGCGATCAAAAACGCAGGACGGTTTGAGAACTGAAGTGAGTTTATTTCAGTGTGGAAATTTAACGTAACTACTAGAGCTGATAAAACTTTGGAGCATCACAGCTCGATTGACTTCACAGCTATGAAAAATGTTTCAGCTGACAAAATGCTTTATGAATATTAGATTGTATTTTGTTAGTTGAACATTTTTTGATATTTTCTCAAAGAACGAAAGAATACAGTGCCAAACTTACACCATTTTTCTCTACTTACATGAATCAGCGAGTCCTTTGGCGCAGAAAACGTTCCCAAAATGATTTAGTTGTCAAAGTTGTCAAAATTCTTTCTAATTCTGAATAATAGGAAAAAAATACTTTTGGATTACGACGCTAAACAGGTTTTAACCACTATCAATTTTTCCCAGAGAGTCTCTTGTCGAGAAACGGTTCAATCCAACTTTCACATTACTAATTTTCAGAAGAGATCCACTTCCGATTACCGCCGGCCTTCTTCTTCCACTGAGTCTTCTGATGATGAAGAACAGAAAAACAATACATCGAATATATCGAGAAAGCGAGTTAGAAAACCAGCGCCAAAAATCGAGCTCACGGAGGAACAAAGAGAATTCGCACAAAAAACGCTGCGAGAATTTTACGAAAAAAAAGGACTCCCATCTCCAGCGGAAAAGAAAGAGCTCGCAAAACAACTCCATATGACCAAAACAAATGTAAGTTTGAAATGCTCAAAGAAATCGAGACATCCGTTTTTGTTTCAGATAAGTAATTTTTTCTATCGAAAAAAGATATCAGAAGAAGTGCGAAAATGTTCAAATGTGTCCGAAGAAGCGAAAAAACATTTTAGAAAGATATTGGCGGCAAACCAGCACCCCACAACGGAGGAGAAACGAAAACTGGCGGCAAAGTACAATTTAAATTTACCGAAAGTGAGAGTAAAAACTATGAAAAAGTTTACACAAATAACCTTATTGCAGGTCTCACTCTGGTTCAAGATCAACAGAGATAAATTGAAACCGAAACCGGAACGTACTCCAGAGGAAATTGTTCGGTTGAGACAAAGGAAAACAGAGTTGGAAAGAGAAAGGCTGCGAAGAAAGAAACTTGAGGTATGAATTATTGAAACTAAAAGATTTTCCAATTATTCTAAACATTTAGTCGGACAAGCCGCCGCCGTTCGCATTTACTGAAGATCAGAAAAAAATCATGAAAACAAAATACGAGGAGTTCAAGTACCCGACAAGAAATCAATGCGAGACCTGGGGAAAAGAAATTGAGTTGACTGGAGTACAGGTTCGCAAAGTTTGAAAAAAAAAGCCTCCACACAAAACTATTCATTCCAGGTGTACAGATTCATCAAAAAAGAGAGAACATTAAACAGAAAAGAGAGCGATAACAAGACTCGAGAAATAGAAAAGAAACGACTAAAAGCGAGTTTGTTTGAAGGTGAATCTCTTAAATAATTTTTTGTTTTGTTTCAGAAAAAATATTCTCTCAAGCCAAAGGGACACCCACCTCTATCGGAAGAAGCTGCTGCTCCCATCATCAAACAGTTTCTCGAGGAGAACCCGAACCACCGAGAGATTGGATATGATGGGTTGATGAATCAGATATACTGGCCCAAATATAAAGTATGTCTAATTTTATGTTTATGTGATTAATAGATCATTGATTTTCAGATATTGAATTTTATTAAACCACTAAGACGGCAAAGTCACAAAATGGGTAGGCTTTCTGCTGAAAACAAAGAAGAATTGAAACGAGAATTTGAAAATAATCAATACATTTCGTTAGTGAGAGCTGAACAGATTGCTAGACCTATGAACGTCACAGACCAAACAGTGAGTGAATTTATTGGAAATTTTCCCGTGTTTCACAATGGAATTGTTTCAGATTGTTCTATGGATGTACAAAGAAAGGATTAGTGTTCTAAAGAAGTATCTAGATGAGAAAAACGGTGTGGACAGTTTGCCTTCGATCATGAAATTATTGGAGCTCCAATATTTGGAGAACTCTGTGATAGAGACGATGGAAGCTGCAAACGAGTTGAAAGAAAAAACAGGACTGAGAAAATGTGTGGTAAGTTTTAATTCTCAAAATATTAAAAATTGAATATGCTGACAGATACTTTTTCAAAACAGTAATAATTAATTTTATGTATGCTATTAGTTTTCTGAAAGTATATTACTATACTTTCAATATTAAAAATTCTGTTTACAGGTTTTGTCTTACTTCCGAATAAGAAGAAGATTGGATCGCGAAAGAGGAAAAAGTGTGATTGACGAAGAGGATGTCCCAATGCTGAGAAGTGGCAAAACACGTGGAGAGGGTAAAAAATCTTCCGCCGAAAAACGAGCCCAGGAAAAGAAATCGTCACTTCAAGACGTCGACCAGCCACATCAGGATAACGAAGTGGCAATAAAACAAGAAATCGAATCAGACGACGATTCCTCTGTTTCGGACGAGATCTCAGATTCGGACGATTGGTCGGATTCCGACGATTGGTCAGATTCCGACGATTTCACCGACTCGGGCATTAGACCAGTGAAGAAGGAAGAAGTGGAGGATGACGGCTTTGCTGGTGCTGAAACAATGAGAGAACCAGAGGAAGCGTCAAGGGTTGAGTAAAATTTTTTGTAGTTCTGTGATATTCTAAGTTCCGAGATAGTTCTGTACAGTTAGTTTTCACACTCTTTCCTTTCTCACTATTTCCTGTCACCTCTTTCTCTGACTACTCGATTTCCACATTATCCTTGTCTGAAATTTCTTTTCTCCTTCTTTTCGGATTTTTTAAATTCATTTCCCTCTTTCTTGTTTTTGACGTGTCGCTATTTAGTGTTTTCTGTTCTTTTTCTTATCATTTCACTCTCTTCATTGTATCTTCAATTTTCATCAATTTCTCAGTCGAAATCATTATCTGATCTGTAAATGTCCCTTTCCTCTTTTTGGCCCTCAGACAGCTTTCTCTGTTTGCTCATTCTCAGATTATACAATCTCAATCGTTTCTACCTCTGTATTTTTGAAATATCCAACTATAATTTTTCATATCCAACTTTTCTGTTTTAACTGGAAAGGACAAGGTCTTATCTTTTTTTTCAATACCCTGCCCCGTATTCTGTTCAAATCGTTTGTGTACCGAAAGCCCTCCTCACTTAATCATCACCTGAGATTTTCCTTCTACTCTCTTTTTCCAATATCATAATATTTTCGTAATATATGCCCTGAATGTGTGCGAAATCTTTTGATTAATTAATATATCTCACAGTCTGCCAAGTTTTAAAAGTGGTGTTTTTCCATTTTCATATTTGAAAATGTTTCTGTGTAAAATTGCGTGTCTGTTACATTATTTTGTATTTTAGTCTTCATTCGGGCTCCCTTCATTCCGTTTTTTATACTAAATTTCGTATTCCAATAAACTTTAAAAAATACACATGACATTGGTTTCTAGCTATCTCTCTTGTTTTCTAACCATTTTGAGAACTGCAGTAAGCTTATTTGTGTAAACTTCTTCAGTACTTGTCACACAGATATCATGTTTTGCTTTTGTTTTAGTTGAAAAAGCTCAACTTGGAAAGTGTGTAAAAGTAAAAATAATGTTGATAGATCAAACAGTCCAAGAATCTTCTAAAAGTGAGTTTAAAAACGACAGTACTGGTCGATAAAATATCGTATTTTGCCCTTTTTAATTGAAAATGTCCAACTTCGAGAGTGTGTCATGGTAAAACAACTTTTCCCACTAAGCAGATTTTTAATCGATCGTTATTGGAAAAAGGGATTAATGGAAAATGGCAAGTGATTATTGAGTAGGAAGGAGTGTTGGTACAAAGACGTTTGAATGAAATACGGGGTAGGATTTTTTAAGAGGAAAGACAAGCGCTTGTTGGTCGACAAATGAAATAATCTGGTCATTAGATATAATTGGATATGAAAAATTACAGTTGGATATAAAAAGTGGGCAAAAGAAAGCAAAAAGGGGTTTTTAAATCACAGAATGATTTGGGAAGAAAAATCGAAAAAACATTGAAGATACCATTTAAAGAAAGAGAGAATAAGGTGATGAAGAGTGAGGGGTGTTGGAACAAAGTTGATTTAAAAGAAAAACGGGGATACTTGAAAAGAGACATTGCTGTTAAATGAAACAAATATAGTTGAATGAGAAAAAATGAGGTAGAAACATGGAAGATATCAAAGTAAAAAAATGAGCGAACAATGAAAGCTTTCATAAGGAGAGGAAAAAAGATTTTCAGATCACTGAATGATTTGGAATAGAAATCGGAAAAAATCGGAATTCAGAATAATCCAAGCACAAGGAGAAAAGAAACTTCAGACAAGGATAATGCGGGAATATAGAAGCCAGAAAAGGGTGCGACTGGGAATGGTGAGGTGAGTGAGTGTGAAGACCGACTGGACCATCGTATCCTTTTAGTCATCTCTTGGCTCTTCCTTAGGCTCGCAGTGTAGCAGCACCACCATAGCTGTCATCTTCAACTTCTTCTTTTACAACTGGTCTATTGTCCGGATCCTCAACTTCTAATTTCACAATTGGTTGTCCGAGTGTGAAGAAATGTCCATCGTCCGAGTCTCCGAGAGAAGTTCCGAGTCAGACCAACTGGACTCGTAGAAACTATTGTTCTCGTTGGGGAGACCGTCGTCAAATTCTACGTCTTCTTCTCCTCCCACGTATTGTCCTGATTTGGCAGATCTAAGTCCAAGTCTTGAGGTGATGGTTCTTCTTCCTGGACGGGCGTTCCGGTGGAATCTGACTGAAACCAATATATTGTCAGCCATAAAAATAGGAGATTTTGGAAAACAAAACCAATCGTCCTCATAACTTGGAACCTGATTGAATTTCTCTGTGAGAATCTTGAACGGTTAGATTACAGACCCCCAGAAGACTGTCGTCTCATCTCATTCGATTCTTCTAATCTTACCCGAAACCGACAAGGAAACCAAGTTGGTAGATTACACAATGAAGGATGTGAACTGGTATCATGTACACATAATAATTATGGATTTGAAAAAGACGGCCCCTGTGTTCTTATTATTGTTCTCTGCCACAAACACTCACACCTGTCACTTATCTTCCTGGAAAATCAA
The DNA here is from genome assembly GCF_010183535.1 of Caenorhabditis remanei. NCBI lineage: Eukaryota > Metazoa > Nematoda > Chromadorea > Rhabditida > Rhabditidae > Caenorhabditis > Caenorhabditis remanei. The sequence continues at coordinate 19,662,287 of NC_071333.1, forward strand.
GTATCGATCGAGCAAAAACAACTATGACAGGTGTGAACGAGGGATTAATAATAAATAAGAAGGCCCGTGTTCTTCGCTTAACTTGATGGGAAATCTAATAGATGATGGCAAAAAGGACACGCCTCCAGACAAGATGGGGTCAGATGGGCGGTACACATCCAATTGTCCTTTCCCTTCCAGTACCGAGCAGTTCTTTTTTGGCTCTTTCTGTATAGAATTGTTTTCGATTCCACTTATACTTTCTACCTCAAGTTACCTTTTTATGCGAGTTTATTAAATTCACAAACTGATATTGTGTTTTATTCGTATTTCTTGTTCGAAAACTAATCGAAATTCGAAATTTTCTTTCAACTTTTTTTCCTCTTTTCCCTATTTTTTCTTCCATGAAACTTCTCCTTTTGTTATTGATTCCCACGACGGTAGATTAAACAAACAGCATATGTCTCAATCTACTTTGAGCACGTCAACGAATTCACACATTTTCATCAACTATCTGACTTCCCAGGAAGATAAATGACGGCCTGTGTTACTCTGCCACAAACATTCACACCTTTCACTTATCTTACTGGGAAATCTCATAGATGATGACAACTATGCCACGCCCCCAGACTAGATGGTGAGACGGGTTGAAAATAGTCAGTTGTCCCTTTCACTTCCATACCGAGAAGTCCTCTCTTTCAGGGCTCTCTTTCTGTTTTTCATTGCATTCGACCCGCATTTAACTCTTTAGATATATTTCTCGATTCACTAGATTTCTCATTTAAAAATTGATAAATCTTCAGTCACCACCAACCACCACAACGATCCACTGCCACAATGAATAAACAAAAGGGATGGAGACGAAAATAAGGTGAATAACGGGGACTTTTCACTATTTAAAAAAATTCCAAAATTCTAAAAATGTATTAACTGAATTAGGGAAAAGAACTGGAGTCATATGGGACAGACTGCATTCGCGGTCCTCCACGCATGCCTTTTCCTTAAAACTCATAAAAATTATAAACATTAGTTTAAGTTTATTAGGGACAGGAACTGGAGTCACATGGGACAGACTGCATTCGCGGTCCTCCACGCATGCCTTTTCCTTAAAATTCATAAAAATTCTAAACATTAGTTTAAATTTATCAGGGACAGGAACTGGAGTCACATGGGACAGACTGCATTCGCGGTCCTCCACGCATGCCTTTTCCTTAAAATTCATAAAAATTATAAACATTAGTTTAAATTTATTAGAGACAGGAACTGGAGTCACATGGGACAGACTGCATTCGCGGTCCTCCACGCATGCCTTTTCCTTAAAACTCATAAAAATTATAAACATTAGTTTAAATTTATTAGAAACAGGAACTGGAGTCACATGGGACAGACTGCATTCGCGGTCCTCCACGCATGCCTTTTCCTTAAAACTCATAAAAATTATAAACATTAGTTTAAATTTATCAGGGACAGGAACTGGAGTCACATGGGACAGACTGCATTCGCGGTCCTCCACGCATGCCTTTTCCTTAAAATTCATAAAAATTATAAACATTAGTTTAAATTTATTAGAGACAGGAACTGGAGTCACATGGGACAGACTGCATTCGCGGTCCTCCACGCATGCCTTTTCCTTAAAACTCATAAAAATTATAAACATTAGTTTAAATTTATTAGAAACAGGAACTGGAGTCACATGGGACAGACTGCATTCGCGGTCCTCCACGCATGCCTTTTCCTTAAAACTCATAAAAATTATAAACATTAGTTTAAATTTATCAGGGACAGGAACTGGAGTCACATGGGACAGACTGCATTCGCGGTCCTCCACGCATGCCTTTTCCTTAAAATTCATAAAAATTATAAACATTAGTTTAAATTTATTAGAAACAGGAACTGGAGTCACATGGGACAGACTGCATTCGCGGTCCTCCACGCATGCCTTTTCCTTAAAACTCATAAAAATTATAAACATTAGTTTAAATTTATCAGGGACAGGAACTGGAGTCACATGGGACAGACTGCATTCGCGGTCCTCCACGCATGCCTTTTCCTTAAAACTCATAAAAATTATAAACATTAGTTTAAATTTATTAGAGACAGGAACTGGAGTCACATGGGACAGACTGCATTCGCGGTCCTCCACGCATGCCTTTTCCTTAAAATTCATAAAAATTATAAACATCAGTTTAAATTTATTAGGGACAGGAACTGGAGTCACATGGGACAGACTGCATTCGCGGTCCTCCACGCATGCCTTTTCCTTAAAATTCATAAAAATTCTAAACATTAGTTTAAATTTATTAGGGACAGGAACTGGAGTCACATGGGACAGACTGCATTCGCGGTCCTCCACGCATGCCTTTTCCTTAAAATTCATAAAAATTATAAACATTAGTTTAAATTTATTAGGGACAGGAACTGGAGTCACATGGGACAGACTGCATTCGCGGTCCTCCGCGCATGCCTTTTCCTTAAAATTCATAAAAATTATAAACATCATATTGAATTTATTAGGGACAGGAACTGGAGTCACATGGGACAGACTGCATTCGCGGTCCTCCACGCATGCCTTTTCCTTAAAACTCATAAAAATTATAAACATCATATTGAGTTTATTAGGGACAGGAACTGGAGTCACATGGGACAGACTGCATTCGCGGTCTTCCACGCATGCCTTTTCCTTAAAACTCATAAAAATTATAAACATTAGTTTAAATTTATTAGAGACAGGAACTGGAGTCACATGGGACAGACTGCATTCGCGGTCCTCCACGCATGCCTTTTCCTTAAAATTCATAAAAATTATAAACATCATATTGAATTTATTAGGGACAGGAACTGGAGTCACATGGGACAGACTGCATTCGCGGTCCTCCACGCATGCCTTTTCCTTAAAACTCATAAAAATTATAAACATTAGTTTAAATTTATTAGAGACAGGAACTGGAGTCACATGAGACAGACTGCATTCGCGGTCCTCCACGCATGCCTTTTCCTTAAAACTCATAAAAATTATAAACATTAGTTTAAATTTATTAGAGACAGGAACTGGAGTCACATGAGACAGACTGCATTCGCGGTCCTCCAAGCATGCCTTTTCGTTAAAACTCATAAAAATTATAAACATTAGTTTAAATTTATTAGAGACAGGAACTGGAGTCACATGAGACAGACTGCATTCGCGGTCCTCCACGCATGCCTTTTCCTTAAAACTCATAAAAATTATAAACATTAGTTTAAATTTATTAGAGACAGGAACTGGAGTCACATGGGACAGACTGCATTCGCGGTCCTCCACGCATGCCTTTTCCTTAAAATTCATAAAAATTATAAACATCATATTGAATTTATTAGGGACAGGAACTGGAGTCACATGGGACAGACTGCATTCGCGGTCCTCCACGCATGCCTTTTCCTTAAAACTCATAAAAATTATAAACATCATATTGAGTTTATTAGGGACAGGAACTGGAGTCACATGGGACAGGCTGCATTCGCGGTCTTCCACGCATGCCTTTTCCTTAAAACTCATAAAAATTATAAACATTAGTTTAAATTTATTAGAGACAGGAACTGGAGTCACATGGGACAGACTGCATTCGCGGTCCTCCACGCATGCCTTTTCCTTAAAATTCATAAAAATTATAAACATCATATTGAATTTATTAGGGACAGGAACTGGAGTCACATGGGACAGACTGCATTCGCGGTCCTCCACGCATGCCTTTTCCTTAAAACTCATAAAAATTATAAACATTAGTTTAAATTTATTAGAGACAGGAACTGGAGTCACATGAGACAGACTGCATTCGCGGTCCTCCACGCATGCCTTTTCCTTAAAACTCATAAAAATTATAAACATTAGTTTAAATTTATTAGAGACAGGAACTGGAGTCACATGAGACAGACTGCATTCGCGGTCCTCCAAGCATGCCTTTTCGTTAAAACTCATAAAAATTATAAACATTAGTTTAAATTTATTAGAGACAGGAACTGGAGTCACATGAGACAGACTGCATTCGCGGTCCTCCACGCATGCCTTTTCCTTAAAACTCATAAAAATTATAAACATTAGTTTAAATTTATTAGAGACAGGAACTGGAGTCACATGGGACAGACTGCATTCGCGGTCCTCCACGCATGCCTTTTCCTTAAAATTCATAAAAATTATAAACATCATATTGAATTTATTAGGGACAGGAACTGGAGTCACATGGGACAGACTGCATTCGCGGTCCTCCACGCATGCCTTTTCCTTAAAACTCATAAAAATTATAAACATTAGTTTAAATTTATTAGAGACAGGAACTGGAGTCACATGAGACAGACTGCATTCGCGGTCCTCCACGCATGCCTTTTCCTTAAAACTCATAAAAATTATAAACATTAGTTTAAATTTATCAGGGACAGGAACTGGAGTCACATGGGACAGACTGCATTCGCGGTCCTCCACGCATGCCTTTTCCTAATAATTCATAAAAATTCTAAACATTAGTTTAAATTTATTAGAGACAGGAACTGGAGTCACATGGGACAGACTGCATTCGCGGTCCTCCACGCATGCCTTTTCCTTAAAATTCATAAAAATTATAAACATTAGTTTAAATTTATTAGGGACAGGAACTGGAGTCACATGGGACAGACTGCATTCGCGGTCCTCCACGCATGCCTTTTCCTTAAAATTCATAAAAATTCTAAACATTAGTTTAAATTTATTAGAGACAGGAACTGGAGTCACATGGGACAGACTGCATTCGCGGTCCTCCACGCATGCCTTTTCCTTAAAATTCATAAAAATTCTAAACATTAGTTTAAATTTATTAGAGACAGGAACTGGAGTCACATGGGACAGACTGCATTCGCGGTCCTCCACGCATGCCTTTTCCTTAAAACTCATAAAAATTCTAAACATTAGTTTAAATTTATTAGGGACAGGAACTGGAGTCACATGGGACAGACTGCATTCGCGGTCCTCCACGCATGCCTTTTCCTTAAAACTCATAAAAATTCTAAACATTAGTTTAAATTTATTAGAGACAGGAACTGGAGTCACATGGGACAGACTGCATTCGCGGTCCTCCACGCATGCCTTTTCCTTAAAATTCATAAAAATTATAAACATTAGTTTAAATTTATTAGAGACAGGAACTGGAGTCACATGGGACAGACTGCATTCGCGGTCCTCCACGCATCCCTTTTCCTTAAAATTCATAAAAATTCTAAACATTAGTTTAAATTTATTAGAGACAGGAACTGGAGTCACATGGGACAGACTACATTCGCGGTCCTCCACGCATGCCTTTTCCTTAAAACTCATAAAAATTATAAACATTAGTTTAAATTTATTAGAGACAGGAACTGGAGTCACATGGGACAGACTGCATTCGCGGTCCTCCACGCATGCCTTTTCCTTAAAACTCATAAAAATTATAAACATCATATTGAATTTATTAGGGACAGGAACTGGAGTCACATGGGACAGACTGCATTCGCGGTCCTCCACGCATGCCTTTTCCTTAAAACTTATAAAAATTATAAACATCATATTGAATTTATTAGGGACAGGAACTGGAGTCACATGGGACAGACTGCATTCGCGGTCCTCCACGCATGCCTTTTCCTTAAAACTTATAAAAATTATAAACATCATATTGAATTTATTAGGGACAGGAACTGGAGTCACATGGGACAGACTGCATTCGCGGTCCTCCACGCATGCCTTTTCCTTAAAACTCATAAAAATTATAAACATCATATTGAATTTATTAGGGACAGGAACTGGAGTCACATGGGACAGACTGCATTCGCGGTCCTCCACGCATGCCTTTTCCTTAAAACTCATAAAAATTATAAACATCATAATGAATATATTAGGGACAGGAACTGGAGTCACATAGGACAGACTGCATTCGCGGTCCTCCACGCATGCCTTTTCCTTAAAACTCATAAAAATTATAAACATCATATTGAATTTATTAGGGACAGGAACTGGAGTCACATGGGACAGACTGCATTCGCGGTCCTCCACGCATGCCTTTTCCTTAAAACTCATAAAAATTATAAACATTAGTTTAAATTTATTAGAGACAGGAACTGGAGTCACATGGGACAGACTACATTCGCGGTCCTCCACGCATGCCTTTTCCTTAAAACTCATAAAAATTATAAACATTAGTTTAAATTTATTAGAGACAGGAACTGGAGTCACATGGGACAGACTGCATTCGCGGTCCTCCACGCATCCCTTTTCCTTAAAATTCATAAAAATTCTAAACATTAGTTTAAATTTATTAGAGACAGGAACTGGAGTCACATGGGACAGACTACATTCGCGGTCCTCCACGCATGCCTTTTCCTTAAAACTCATAAAAATTATAAACATCATATTGAATTTATTAGGGACAGGAACTGGAGTCACATGGGACAGACTGCATTCGCGGTCCTCCACGCATCCCTTTTCCTTAAAATTCATAAAAATTCTAAACATTAGTTTAAATTTATTAGAGACAGGAACTGGAGTCACATGGGACAGACTACATTCGCGGTCCTCCACGCATGCCTTTTCCTTAAAACTCATAAAAATTATAAACATCATATTGAATTTATTAGGGACAGGAACTGGAGTCACATGGGACAGACTGCATTCGCGGTCCTCCACGCATGCCTTTTCCTTAAAACTCATAAAAATTATAAACATTAGTTTAAATTTATTAGAGACAGGAACTGGAGTCACATGGGACAGACTGCATTCGCGGTCCTCCACGCATCCCTTTTCCTTAAAATTCATAAAAATTCTAAACATTAGTTTAAATTTATTAGAGACAGGAACTGGAGTCACATGGGACAGACTACATTCGCGGTCCTCCACGCATGCCTTTTCCTTAAAACTCATAAAAATTATAAACATCATAATGAATTTATTAGGGACAGGAACTGGAGTCACATGGGACAGACTGCATTCGCGGTCCTCCACGCATGCCTTTTCCTTAAAACTCATAAAAATTCTAAACATTAGTTTAAATTTATTAGAGACAGGAACTGGAGTCACATGGGACAGACTGCATTCGCGGTCCTCCACGCATGCCTTTTCCTTAAAATTTATAAAAATTATAAACATTAGTTTAAATTTATTAGAGACAGGAACTGGAGTCACATGGGACAGACTGCATTCGCGGTCCTCCACGCATCCCTTTTCCTTAAAATTCATAAAAATTCTAAACATTAGTTTAAATTTATTAGAGACAGGAACTGGAGTCACATGGGACAGACTACATTCGCGGTCCTCCACGCATGCCTTTTCCTTAAAACTCATAAAAATTATAAACATCATATTGAATTTATTAGGGACAGGAACTGGAGTCACATGGGACAGACTGCATTCGCGGTCCTCCACGCATGCCTTTTCCTTAAAACTTATAAAAATTATAAACATCATATTGAATTTATTAGGGACAGGAACTGGAGTCACATGGGACAGACTGCATTCGCGGTCCTCCACGCATGCCTTTTCCTTAAAACTCATAAAAATTATAAACATCATAATGAATTTATTAGGGACAGGAACTGGAGTCACATAGGACAGACTGCATTCGCGGTCCTCCACGCATGCCTTTTCCTTAAAACTCATAAAAATTATAAACATCATATTGAATTTATTAGGGACAGGAACTGGAGTCACATGGGACAGACTGCATTCGCGGTCCTCCACGCATGCCTTTTCCTTAAAACTCATAAAAATTATAAGCATTAGTTTAAATTTATTAGGGACAGGAACTGGAGTCACATGGGACAGACTGCATTCGCGGTCCTCCACGCATGCCTTTTCCTTAAAATTCATAAAAATTATAAACATCATATTGAATTTATTAGGGACAGGAACTAGAGTCACATGGGACAGACTGCATTCGCGGTTCTCCACGCATGCCTTTTCCTTAAAACTCATAAAAATTATAAACATTAGTTTAAATTTATTAGAGACAGGAACTGGAGTCACATGGGACAGACTGCATTCGCGGTCCTACACGCATGCCTTTTCCTTAAAACTCATAAAAATTATAAACATCATATTGAATTTATTAGGGACAGGAACTAGAGTCACATGGGACAGACTGCATTCGCGGTTCTCCACGCATGCCTTTTCCTTAAAACTCATAAAAATTATAAGCATTAGTTTAAATTTATTAGGGACAGGAACTGGAGTCACATGGGACAGACTGCATTCGCGGTCCTACACGCATGCCTTTTCCTTAAAACTCATAAAAATTATAAACATCATATTGAATTTATTAGGGACAGGAACTAGAGTCACATGGGACAGACTGCATTCGCGGTTCTCCACGCATGCCTTTTCCTTAAAACTCATAAAAATTATAAACATTAGTTTAAATTTATTAGAGACAGGAACTGGAGTCACATGAGACAGACTGCATTTGCGGTCCTCCACGCATGCCTTTTCCTTAAAATTCATAAAAATTATAAACATTAGTTTAAATTTATTAGGGACAGGAACTGGAGTCACATGGGACAGACTGCATTCGCGGTCCTCCACGCATGCCTTTTCCTTAAAATTCATAAAAATTATAAACATCATATTGAATTTATTAGGGACAGGAACTGGAGTCACATGGGACAGACTGCATTCGCGGTCCTCCACGCATGCCTTATCCTTAAAACTCATAAAAATTATAAACATCATATTGAGTTTATTAGGGACAGGAACTGGAGTCACATGGGACAGACTGCATTCGCGGTCTTCCACGCATGCCTTTTCCTTAAAACTCATAAAAATTATAAACATTAGTTTAAATTTATTAGAGACAGGAACTGGAGTCACATGGGACAGACTGCATTCGCGGTCCTCCACGCATGCCTTTTCCTTAAAATTCATAAAAATTATAAACATCATATTGAATTTATTAGGGACAGGAACTGGAGTCACATGGGACAGACTGCATTCGCGGTCCTCCACGCATGCCTTTTCCTTAAAACTCATAAAAATTATAAACATTAGTTTAAATTTATTAGAGACAGGAACTGGAGTCACATGAGACAGACTGCATTCGCGGTCCTCCACGCATGCCTTTTCCTTAAAACTCATAAAAATTATAAACATTAGTTTAAATTTATTAGAGACAGGAACTGGAGTCACATGAGACAGACTGCATTCGCGGTCCTCCAAGCATGCCTTTTCGTTAAAACTCATAAAAATTATAAACATTAGTTTAAATTTATTAGAGACAGGAACTGGAGTCACATGGGACAGACTGCATTCGCGGTCCTCCACGCATGCCTTATCCTTAAAACTCATAAAAATTATAAACATCATATTGAGTTTATTAGGGACAGGAACTGGAGTCACATGGGACAGACTGCATTCGCGGTCTTCCACGCATGCCTTTTCCTTAAAACTCATAAAAATTATAAACATTAGTTTAAATTTATTAGAGACAGGAACTGGAGTCACATGGGACAGACTGCATTCGCGGTCCTCCACGCATGCCTTTTCCTTAAAATTCATAAAAATTATAAACATCATATTGAATTTATTAGGGACAGGAACTGGAGTCACATGGGACAGACTGCATTCGCGGTCCTCCACGCATGCCTTTTCCTTAAAACTCATAAAAATTATAAACATTAGTTTAAATTTATTAGAGACAGGAACTGGAGTCACATGAGACAGACTGCATTCGCGGTCCTCCACGCATGCCTTTTCCTTAAAACTCATAAAAATTATAAACATTAGTTTAAATTTATTAGAGACAGGAACTGGAGTCACATGAGACAGACTGCATTCGCGGTCCTCCAAGCATGCCTTTTCGTTAAAACTCATAAAAATTATAAACATTAGTTTAAATTTATTAGAGACAGGAACTGGAGTCACATGGGACAGACTGCATTCGCGGTCCTCCACGCATGCCTTTTCCTTAAAACTCATAAAAATTATAAACATTAGTTTAAATTTATTAGAGACAGGAACTGGAGTCACATGGAACAGACTGCATTCGCGGTCCTCCACGCATGCCTTTTCCTTAAAACTCATAAAAATTATAAACATCATATTAAATTTATTAGAGACAGGAACTGGAGTCACATGAGACAGACTGCATTCGCGGTCCTCCACGCATGCCTTTTCCTTAAAACTCATAAAAATTATAAACATTAGTTTAAATTTATTAGGGACAGGAACTGGAGTCACATGGGACAGACTGCCTTCGCGGTCCTCCACGCATGCCTTTTCCTTAAAACTCATAAAAATTATAAACATTAGTTTAAATTTATTAGAGACAGGAACTGGAGTCACATGAGACAGACTGCATTCGCGGTCCTCCACGCATGCCTTTTCGTTAAAACTCATAAAAATTATAAACATTAGTTTAAATTTATTAGAGACAGGAACTGGAGTCACATGGGACAGACTGCATTCGCGGTCCTCCAAGCATGCCTTTTCGTTAAAACTCATAAAAATTATAAACATTAGTTTGAATTTATTAGAGACAGGAACTGGAGTCACATGAGACAGACTGCATTCGCGGTCCTCCACGCATGCCTTTTCCTTAAAACTCATAAAAATTATAAACATCATATTAAATTTATTAGAGACAGGAACTGGAGTCACATGAGACAGACTGCATTCGCGGTCCTCCACGCATGCCTTTTCCTTAAAACTCATAAAAATTATAAACATTAGTTTAAATTTATTAGAGACAGGAACTGGAGTCACATGGGACAGACTGCATTCGCGGTCCTCCACGCATGCCTTTTCCTTAAAACTCATAGAAATTATAAACATTAGTTTAAATTTATTAGAGACAGGAACTGGAGTCACATGAGACAGACTGCATTCGCGGTCCTCCAAGCATGTCTTTTCGTTAAAACTCATAAAAATTATAAACATTAGTTTAAATTTATTAGAGACAGGAACTGGAGTCACATGGGACAGACTGCATTCGCGGTCCTCCACGCATGCCTTTTCCTTAAAACTCATAAAAATTATAAACATCATATTGAGTTTATTAGGGACAGGAACTGGAGTCACATGGGACAGACTGCATTCGCGGTCCTCCACGCATGCCTTTTCCTTAAAACTCATAAAAATTATAAACATTAGTTTAAATTTATTAGAGACAGGAACTGGAGTCACATGGGACAGACTGCATTCGCGGTCCTCCACGCATGCCTTTTCCTTAAAACTCATAAAAATTATAAACATCATATTGAGTTTATTAGGGACAGGAACTGGAGTCACATGGGACAGACTGCATTCGCGGTCCTCCACGCATGCCTTTTCCTTAAAACTCATAAAAATTATAAACATTAGTTTAAATTTATTAGAGACAGGAACTGGAGTCACATGAGACAGACTGCATTTGCGGTCCTCCACGCATGCCTTTTCCTTAAAACTCATAAAAATTATAAACATTAGTTTAAATTTATTAGAGACAGGAACTGGAGTCACATGGGACAGACTGCATTCGCGGTCCTCCACGCATGCATTTTCCTTAAAACTCATAAAAATTATAAACATCATATTAAGTTTATTAGGGACAGGAACTGGAGTCACATGGGACAGACTGCATTCGCGGTCCTCCACGCATGCCTTTTCCTTAAAATTCATAAAAATTATAAACATTAGTTTAAATTTATTAGAGACAGGAACTGGAGTCACATGGGACAGACTGCATTCGCGGTCCTCCACGCATGCCTTTTCCTTAAAACTCATAAAAATTATAAACATTAGTTTAAATTTATTAGAGACAGGAACTGGAGTCACATGGGACAGACTGCATTCGCGGTCCTCCACGCATGCCTTTTCCTTAAAACTCATAAAAATTATAAACATCATATTAAGTTTATTAGGGACAGGAACTGGAGTCACATGGGACAGACTGCATTCGCGGTCCTCCACGCATGCCTTTTCCTTAAAACTCATAAAAATTATAAACATTAGTTTAAATTTATTAGAGACAGGAACTGGAGTCACATGGAACAGACTGCATTCGCGGTCCTCCACGCATGCCTTTTCCTTAAAATTCATAAAAAATTTTAAACATCATATTAAGTTTATTAGGGACAGGAACTGGAGTCACATTCAAAAAAATTGCACGGATATGAACAAAAAACTATGACAAGAAAATGATAAATGAACAAAAATTGATATGTGGTTTCAAATTATCACATAGGTATAGAGTGGGAGAGAGAGGGAGAAAACATGAAAAGATCAGGGAGGATCAGGCTGATGGAAGGTCTCGTAGAACGGAGAATTGACAAAAACATGAACGAATTGTATGACAATAAAGAATTAAAGGAAAGAAAATAATTGTAGACAAGATTGAGCAACATTGAGGAACATAAGACATGAGGAATGATGAGCATAAGATTGAGAAACACGGATTAAGAAACACATTGAGGAACAAACGAAATTCTGGAACGCAACGATCAAGAGAGGGCGGGCGGAGAGGGCTTTGCTGGACAATGAAGTAGATTGGATCGGTGAGAAAAACGGAAAGAAGACATGAAGAGATAAGGGAGGATTAAGCTGAACCCTTTGGCTTCAAGCAATGAAGAAGAAGAATTCCAGCCAAGATTGAGCAACAAAATACACTTTAGAAGTGCGACGCGAAGATCAAGAAAGGGACGGGAAAAAGTTTTTTGCTGGATAACAAGAATATGGATGGTCCAAAAACCATAAATCATTACATACGCTCCTCGTTTGGCTCCAGAACGTCGGCTCCAGAAAGATCTTCCTGTTTGGGTTCTATCAACATGTTCGCTCCAGCAGGACCGTCCACATCAACGTTGTTGTCGGGGTCTTCGTTTTCTCCCGCCAGGAGATCTTCATATTCCCAATCAGAGTCGTACATTCCTTTCTCCGAATCGACGGTAGAATCGTAATCATCTTCAGAGCTATCCTCATCCGGGATTTCTCTTTCAGAAGTTTCCAAGTTTTGCGGGACGTCGAAGTCATCATCATCGAAAACGTCATGACTTCCCGAGACTTCAAAATCTTGGTACTCGTCCTCGTTAGGACTTTCTCGGCGGCTGGTTTCCTCCATCACATCATCTTCATCCAAATTGCCATTCCCCGACACTTCGAAATCTCGGTGCTCGTCATCAGGACTTTGTGGGCGGCTGGTTTTCTCCATCACATCATCTTCATACAAATTGCCAGTGTCCAGACCAGAGGGATCCTCGGCGTTCGGCTTTTTGAGATTCACCGCGGCGTTGGCTTTTTTCTGAGCCATTTTGAACTTTAGGACATCTTTCGCCAAAATTTTCGGAACGTCTTCCTCTTTTAAAAAATCTAATCCTCGTTCTCTGTCTAGTCGTCGTCTCATTGAGAAATATCCATTTACCTGAAATCAGTTTTTTAAAAGTAGAGAAATATCATTAAATTAAAAATCAGCACTTACGGAAATGAGATCAATTCCCACATTCTCCTTCATTCCAATTGCTTCAGCCACCGTCTTGATAAATACATTTTTCGAGTATTCCTCTTCCAGAGCTCTCATCGCGGGGGGAAGGGAATCAACGGTTTTCTCCCCCGAAAGATACTTTTTTAAGAGTCTCTCTCTGTTCTTATGCGCCAATGTTAGAATCTGAAATTTTTTGAAATTTATTAATTGGAATGATTTTAAATTATTGACTCACCGTGCTTGGAGCCATATTAAACTTTTTCGCCCATTCTTCAGCATCTGCTTTAGAAACGAATGGTTTCTCCACGAGTTTGGAATGCAATTCCGGCCTTTTGGGAGTTTGGCGAACAAGTCGAGATTTTCGTCCCGGGACCAAGCTCTTGTCACGAAGAAAGAGCTTGAGCTGAAAATTCAAACTATCATTATCAGTTTACCAACAAGTGACAGGTGCTGTTATAGGAACATAGAATTTGTTTGAATGGGGCTTGTAAGTTATGTAAGTGAATGAAATTCCGTATTTCACTAGGGGTTTTCATGTTTTGTACAGCGAGACTCATCAGTTACATGCGCTTTTAACACCACGTATTCTCTTATTTATACAAACTATCAATAAGACGAAACATACCTTCGTTTTCGACCAGCTGAGCATCCGTGCCAATTCCACATGTACTTCTTCTCGGTAATGGGGATTCTCCTCGAAAAATGTTTTGATAACTGGCAGAGCTTCTTCTGGGGTAAGAGCTGGTCCAACTGGACGAGGTACTTTTTTATACTGTAATATATGAATTTTATAACAAGGTCAAAGCTATAAATCAATTCTACCTCTTCGAGACCTGCTCTTACTCTTCGACGTTTCTCATTCCTCATCTTTCTTTCATACTCGGTCTCTTTTTGTTTTGCCAGGTGGTTTCGAATGAAGTGGCCCACCTCAAATACAATAATTAGTTATGTTTCTATTCAGCAAACTAACCTGATAACTCGTCAGATTTATCTCGTCGCCCCAGACTCTGCATTGTTCCGCTACAACCTTTTTGCCGTCCAATTCTTTCATCTTTTCATTCATGAAATTTCTTTGATGTTCAGTAAACCTGAACACTGGTTGTCTGTTTTCCTGAAAATGTAAAGTTTAAATTTCTGAATTATTGTTCAAAAACAAATTTTCATATCAGTTCATAAGTACTTAGGTACCAGTGATATAGATACCAGTGACATCAACTAAGCCAATTTTTTCATTTCCCATTCTCACCCGAACTCTCGCCTGACAATCTCTTTCGTATTTATACTTTCGCCTTTTTTCTTGTGCCGCGGCAAACTCCTCGGGTTTATCCTGCTTTTGTCTCCTTCTGATGAACCAGGCCGCCACCTTCAAATTATTTTTTTAAATGAAAGTTCATAATTTTCTGGAACTCACCCTCTCGTGCAAAACATTGAACTCCGTGGCCAGCTCTGTTTTTCGTTCCGTTGTTGGATTGGGATTTGTTTCAAACTCTGCCTCCAACTTCATTCTCATTTCAGGAGTGATCCGTTTTACTCTATCTGGGATTTCATTCTTCTTTCTCTCCCGTCTGAAGAATCGATTCACCTGAAATAAAATTTTTTATTCAAATAAACTTTTTTTTACACTAACCAAGCTCTTATTCATTTTCAACACTTTGGCTATTTTAGCTCTCATTTCTCGCGACGGGTTTTGAGTTTCCTTGAAGATTGCTATCAGTGTTTTTTTACCGACTGATTTTTGGTGTTCAGTCCTCTCAATAACTGGAGATCGTTCTCTGGGACGTTTTGGAGCACTCATTTTCTGTAAAAAGTATTGCAATTACAAAATTAAAAAAAAAATACTAACCTTTGGTGTGGGTTCTTCGAACTCTGATCCACTGGACTCAGCATCATCTTCTTCAGAATCAGACGGCGTTGGGAAGGAGAGATCTGCTTCACACTCTTCCATAAGACGAATTAACTCGTCTCGACTGAGTTCTCGATCTTTCTGAAAAATGACAATGCTGCTTTGATTCAACGTTAAATTCAACGTTCAACAAAATTTATATTCAAAATTAACCAGACATTTTGTCAGTATTGTGAATTTTGTTTTTAATGCCTTTTTTGTGTTTTTTTTTCGTTGGTTTGAATATAACATTCTATTAGCGTTTCAACACAGAAATAGCATCCAACACAATGCAAAACTAGGGCTAAAACTGCAAATTAATTTACTCATCTACATTATCATCTAATAATATACAGTGCCGTTCAAAAACCCATCATATTTTGCAACTTGCAGTGGAAAATTCGAGGGTGTGTCACAGTAAAACAAGTAGAACTCTATTTTTGTAGTTGACCAGTTTTTGTACGAGAACTCCCTAGCAAGTTACATATCGAAAAAGTAATGTCTTCCTCTAATCGATCCCTGTCAGTGCAAAATAGTGCGGTCTTTGAGCTGTCCACTTAAAATTACTATAGCTTCCAAGAGATAGCCTGTACAGAAACGCTGATAACTACAAAAACGGGGCCCTATTTTCGATTTGTATGTGCCATAAAATTTACTTTGTGGGAAACATTGTTTTACTATGATGCATTCTCAAAGTTGGAGACTTCCAACTGAAAAATACAAAATATGATACAATATTCCCCTTTTCTGTTCAAAATGTCTAACTTTTGTATCACTGATTGTTCCATACAATAATTTTTCTCAGTCGTGCAGATTGAAAAGACAGCTTTATTTTTGTAGTTGACGATTTTTTTGTATGAGCACTTTCAAAGGAGTTATACTCATTAAAGATGAGCAACAAAACTGGACTATTTCGCACTGAAATCGTTCGATTTGAGAGAAATTACTTTAATGATATGTAACTTTCTAGGTTTGTCTATACAAAAAAAATTTTCAACTTCAAAAACAAAGTTCGAGTTTTGATTTGTATGATTTGAAAAAAATCATTTTGTGGGATATCCTTAACACCAGGCCACATTTTCAACTGAAACTACCTAAATTGTATTTTCAATCTGAAAATGCAACTCACATGGGCTCGTCGATTGTTTTTCCGTCTTGGTTCTGGTGAACCATCTGATTCAGAACATGATGGAGAACTGTATGAGGGGGTGCGAGTCGAGCTCTTCTGGAATTATTCATGAATTTATTGAAACCATCCTGTCTGCCCCGCCTTCACTGGTTCATCCGGCTGCTCACTCCTCATTTACTTTCAAATGTGCCCGCATGCCAGAATATTCTAAAGCGGCGGTCGCGAAAGCACCCAAGTTCGGTTTTTTATATATATATTTATATATATATATACCTAAGAATGATGTAGTTTTCAAAAGGAAAGACAGGATCACGATCAAAATTATGCTGATATTATGTTTATTGATTGTGTTTTTTGACTGTCTAAGTGACTTACAGGTGCTTTTGGATTCTTTCGACACATTGGCTGTGGTGAATCATCTGAAGAGTCGGAGAGAGGCGACAAAACACGGTACGATGGCACATTTCGGCGGCGAGTGGAGCTCCTCTGAAATAATTTACGAATTTATTGAAAATTTGGTTACAAAAAGGAAAAAATTATCATGATAAAAATTATGCAGGCATTATGTTTGTTGGTTGTATTTTTCTCTGCTATCTCGCTGATATACAAACGTGGGATATCGTCTTAACGATTTGACTTACTGGAGTGTGCATTCCCTTGGCCGAATAGTGTGCCGGCAAAACATAATCAGGCGTTGGTGCCCGACGACGACGAGAAGATGATTGAACGCCACGACGGGTATGGGAGTTTCTCCGCTTTGGTTGCGGTGATCCACCAGATGATTCAGAAGATGATGATAGTAGACGGTTTGACGTGGATGGCACGTTTCCACGAGTCGAGCTCCTCTGAAATTATTATTACTGAATTCATAGAAAATGTAGTTATAAAAAGGGGAAAAATTGATGAAATTATGCGGATATGATGTCAGTGGGCTGTGTTTTTCTGTGACATCTCGCTAATACAGAAACGTGAACTTACGGAGTCGTGCATTCCGGTTTTCGAAGAGAGTGGTCGCAGATCATTATCGGACGATGGCGACCGACGACGAGTGATCGATTGGGCGTCACGGAGAGACGAGGTTCTCTGAATTTTTTCAACTTGGAAAATATCTATTTAGGTTAAAGACTCTATAACTAATAACTTGACTGTAAAAATGTGTTCTGTGTAAACTAATGCTTACCGGCATTGGAGATTCAGGATATTCGGAGGATTCGCAAATATTTTGTTGAGCAGACATCTGAAATACACAATCGTCCGCAAGAACTTAAACAAAAACAGAATGAGAAGAAATGGCAACGAAAAAAAGCTATGTAATCCGTGAGACCTCTTCCATCTTATAATTATTTGTCAATGGTCCCTCCATTTTCTTGTCCTCAGGAGGAGAGAGCGCTTGTATAATTCTTCTTTGCGTTGCTGGGAAGATTAAACTAAAACAATGCATTAGCACCCAACATATTTTTATAATTGCAGCCTACTAAATACAAACAAAAGGGTAACGGTGCCTATAGGACAAGCCAGTTGTACCAATTAGCAATATTTTGGTAAAATAAATTAATAATTCCTAACAAAAGCAAGAAAAACACATTTTCTGCTAAAAAAAGTGTTTCAAAAATGCAAAAACTGACAAAAAATGAAGTGGACTCAATTATAAAATAGAAAAAAAGATCGGGTGAAATATCTAAACTAACATTTTGCTAGAAAAACACTTTGCTGCTGAGAATGAAAGTTTTTGGTATATATGTACAACGGCTGAAGATACTGAGCAGATGTTGCAAAGGCCTCCCGCAGCGACTACCAAAATACAGAGAAGAAATATATTCTTTTTTTTCCTTGACTCAAATAAATTCCATCTCACAAAATCTTTAGCTATGGAAGCTAAGAAAAAACCAGCTACATTCATTCTAATTTCAATTCTTAGCCAGTTTACATACATAAAAATACTACGCAAAAAGAAGGGCAACGTCGATTGACAGAAGGTGGTCAAAATGTAGTAAAAACGAAGACACTGAGAGAAACGAGAAAAAGAGAGTCAGTTCGGGAAAGAGACATAGAGAAAAAAATTGAGCGAAGGACCGCCGGGTTTTGAATGCATACACATTGCCTCCTTTCTTAACAAAAACCATTTAATGAACAGACGTGTGCGCCTCCGCCGCGTTTTCTCTAGACAACGAAGGAAAATGACGAACAAGGGGAAAGGTTCGGGAAAAGGGAAAAAATTTTATTATACCCATATTTTTCTTTCACTTTATGTGCTTTTCATTATCATGGTGCCTCCGACGCATAGTTCTGTCGGTTTGTCTTTCAGTCAAGTAGCATGTTAAATTCAATGGGCGCATTTCAATTTTCAGAGCAAAAAAAACAGAACTCGTGCGTATTTGATGCTTATCAATTTTGCAAATAAGAAAAGAGGACGTGAAACACATAGAGAGGTTTATGAGAAGACAGTCGTTCACCTCCCAGCCATCGTTATCTCTCTTCAATGCCTTGGCCTCCCTTCTGATCAATCCTTTGGTGAACCTTGGACGGGTGGTTTCCTTCTTGCTTGTCTCTTTCAAAGAGTAATAGACGGTTAGAAACATGGAGAAGTGGCTTCCTCACCACTCTTAGATGATTATGACTGAACTAATAACGTCTTTGCTGATTCGAAGATGAAAAAGTGTATGTTCATTGGGAAATAGAAATAGAAAAAAATAGAAGTAATTTAAATGACAAAAAGGAAAGTATTCATGTTACCGTAAAAAACTGTAATAGAAGCGCACCCTGAAAAGCAGTTTCAATAATAGTGGCGCTCCCTCTAATAGAGGCGCCCCCTCAATACGTTTGAAATGGTTTTCTGGTTTTCAATCATTCTTTTTCAAAGTTCGTAAGAAAAACAAAAATAAAACCCAATTTTTTCGTTCAAAGTATTTCAAATTTGGAGTTTTTGTTCAATTTTGTCAGAGAAAACGTTGGTTTGGCTGATCCCTGTAATATAGGCGCACTTGCAAACAAAGGTTGAAAAATAGAGGCGCATGCGCTTCTATTACAGTTTTACAATATATTTCACTATTACAGTTTTACAATATATATATATTTCAGCGAACCAGAAACCAAATGAAAAGAAAAGGAAACTGGAGCGGATAACGAATCGGGATTCATCAGATTAGTCGAATATTCTTCACTTCACGTGCTCTATATTCCATAGCTTTCTTCATGCATAGTGGACGTCATCATTGTTTTCAGATTTCCACCTGATCTCTTTCTCTGCGTCTATCGACTACGTTTCTAGTATAAAAGGCAACTCCTGCCTTACGAAAATCATTCTGCATCTTACTCCCCCTTCTCCCTGGCGACGCAATGAGCGCGTCGCCTCCTATGTTATCTACTGATTATTTTTGAATTCTAATATTTTATTTTATTTTTACGGGTTCTTGTGCCGGTTGAAAAAGTAAGTTGAAATTCATGCTGAACCAAACAAATGGAAATTCTTTCATTCAAACCAGCTCTTTCCAAAAATACATATTTGTGACTACAAATTTTTGTAGAAAACTTCATTGGAATACGTTGTCCAACTCCACTGTCGACCCTTGCGGAAGACATCTCACCATTGAAATTTGGAGTGTATGCGACACTTCTTGTCACCACGAAGATGGTAAGGGAATTTAGTTTATTGTAGTAATTTGGTCAGTGTAAAATGGTCAGTGTAGTTTGTCACTGTAATTGGTTGGTCTCTGTGATGACTTAGTTGGCGGATCCTAGGCCACGATTTCTTTGGACATGGACATCCTTTCGGTTACTGTAGCGCCACCGTACCTATCTGTGAGAGAATAATTTATTTGTTGTTACAGTAATCAACAATGGGTGCATCGAGAAAAAGACGGAATCATCAGCTCACCCGCTCAGTTCAGATGCCACCCCCTCCGATTCAAAATGCGCCAGTAAAATAGTCATGCAGTCAATTGTGGTGTGTGGTCAACCGTTGGATCATTCAATGTTTTTTTTTTGAAACTTAATAACACCTTAAGTTTCGTTTAAAAAAGAAAAAAATAAACATTTTAATCCCCCGCTCGTCTGGCTATTTTCAGGCTATTAAAGGGAATAGAAGGAACGATATGGGAACGGAACTGCTACTGAAACTTGGCAAAATGACAAAAATGTATAAATAATACAGAACAAAGGTAGAGCACAATTTTTGTTGTTGACGATTTTTTTGTACGGACACTCCCCGTGAGAGTTATAGTTATTTCAAAAAGAAACGTTACATGTGTACCTCTACTAACTATTTATAACTAGAAGATAATCCTATTTAGCATACAATGTTATTTGGATTACTGATTGTTGCCACTTGGATGAATACCCGGTTGAGAAAAATTTGAAAAATAGCTATATTTTGAAAATTTTTATTAACGAAAACTGGTGTAAACATAAAAAATATTAAAATCTTGAAAAATTGCACAGATATGACAGAAAAACAAATGACCAGAAGAACTGTACCCGAACAAAAAAAATTAAAACATGATTTCAAATAACAATAAGGAAAGACGTAAAATATGAATGGGATTGATAAGTAGGGGATTTAAAGTCGACAAGATTGAGGAGAAAAAAATCAGAGATAGTTGTGATAGAAAAGAGAGAGAAAGCAAGAATAGGTAAGGGAGGATCAGGCTGAACCATTTGGTTGAAAGTCCTTACAGGGCGGAGAATGGACTGAAAAAGAGCAAATATATGTTTCAGAAAGACAAAAAAAACAACGTAATGTGCGGCGAGTATCAAGAGAGGGACATTGGCTTCGCTGGACTATCAGGTAGATGGGATAGGTCAGAAAGATTGGAAATAAGAGTGAGGAACATAAGACATTCTGGTAACGGGTGACGAGTATCAATAGAGGGACGGGTGGAGAGAGCTTCGCTGAACTATCAAGTAGATAGGAGTGGTCAGAAAAATGGAGAGAACACATGAAGAGAATAGGGAGGATCAGGCTGAACCGTTTGGTTTTAAGCATTGAAGAAGAAGAATTGCAGCCAACATTGAGCAACAAAATAAATTTTAGAAATGGGACACGAAGATCAAGAGAGGGACGAGAAAAAGTGTTTTGCTGGACAACAATGGTCCAAAAACCATGAATCATTGCATACGCTCCCCGTTTGGCTCCAGAACGTCGGCTCCAGAAAGATCCTCCTGTTTGGGTTCCATCAAGATGTTGGCTCCAGCAAGAACGTCGAGATTGTTGTCATGGTATTCGTTTTCTCCCGCGAGGAGATCTTCATATTTCCAATCTGAGTCGTACATTCCTGCCTCCGAATCGACTGTAGAATCGTAATCATCTTCAGAGCTATCCTCAACCGGGATTTCTCTTTCAGACGTTGCCAAGTTTTGCGGGGCGTCGAAGTCATCATAATCGAAAACGTCATGATTTCCCGAGACTTCAAAATCTTGGTGCTCGTCCTGGTCAGGACTTCCTCGACCGCTGCTTTCCTCCATCTCACCATCTTCATCGAAATCGCCATTCTCCTGACCATCGGGATCCTCATGATCTGACTCTTCAGATTCCACCGCGGCGTTGGTTTTTTTCTGGCGCTTCTTGAACTTTAGGACATCTTTTGACAAAATTTTTGGAACGTCTTCCTCTTTGATAAGATTTAATCCTCGTTCTCTGTCAAGTCTTCTTCTCATTGAGAAATAGCCATTTACCTGAAATCAGCTTTTTAAAAGTAAAGAAACATCATTAACTTAAAAAATCAGAACTTACGCTAACGAGCTCAATTCCGACGTTTTCTTTTATTTCAATTGCTGCAGCCACTGACTCGATGAAGACGTTCTTGGAGTACTCCTCTTCAAGCATTTTCATCTGGGGTGGAAGGGAATCCAGGGTTTTCTCTCCCGAAAGATACTTTTTTAAGAGTCTCTCTCGGAGCTTATGCGCCAATGAAAGAATCTGAATTTTTTCGAATATTATTAGTTGGAAAGATTTTAATTAATTGACTCACCGTGTTTGGCGTCATAATGAGCTGTTTCGCCCATTCTTCAGCATCTGCTTTAGAAACGAATGGCTTTTGCTCAAATTTTGATTCAAATCCAGCATTGCCAACCTGGGCTTTTCTTCTTTCCTGCACTTTTCTTCTTCCAACTAAACCCTTGTCACGAAGAAAGTGTTTGAGCTGAAAATTCAAATTACTATTATCGCTAAACAGATGCTGTTAGAATAACATAAAATTCGTTCGATTGGTTCTCTTAGGTTAAATCGGTAAAATTCCGTACGGTTTTTCATGTTTTCAATTGTGAGACTCATTACATGCGTTTTTAACACCAATTATTCTCCAATTATTAATAATTATAAATGAGACAAAACATACCTTCGATTTGGACCAGTTGAGTATCTGTGCCAATGAACCATCTTCCTCCTGTCGGTAGTTTGGATTTGCGTCGAAAAAGTTTTTGACAATTGGCAGGGCTTCATCTGCACTAAGAGGTGGCCCAGCTGGTCGAGGGATTTTTTTGTGCTGTAATACAAGAAGATTATAACGAGATTAGTGCTAAAAATCAATTTTACCTCTTCTAGACCTTCCTTTACTCTTCTTTTTTTGTCGTGTCTGATCCGTGTCTCGTAGGATGGCTCTCTTTGTCTTCTTAAGTGTTTCCGGATGTAGTGGCTCACCTCAAATACAATAATCAGATATGTCTTTATCGTGCTTTCTAACCTGATAACTCGTCAGATTTATCTCATCGCCCCACTTTCGGCACTGTTCCACAGCAGCCTCTTTGCCCTCCACCTCTTTCATCTTTTCATTCATAAAATTTCTCTGTTCTTCAGTGAACCTGAACGCCGGCTGTCTGTTTTGCTGGAAATTTTAAGTTGAAATTTCTGGATTATTGTTCAAAAACAAGTTTTCAGATGCGTATCTGTTCATAAAGAGCAGTGACACTAATTAAACCCATTTGTTCATTTTCCATTCTCACCTGAATTCTCATCTGATGATCTCTTTCGTTTTTATAAATTCGCCTTTTTTCTTGCGCTGCGGCAAACTCCTCGGGTTTATACTGCTTTTGTCTTCTTCTGATGAACCAGGCCGTCACCTTCAAATTATTTTTTTAATGAAAATTCATCATTTCCTGGAACTCACTCTCTCGTGCAAAACATTGAATTCCGTGGCCAGCTCTGTTTTTCGTTCAGTTGTTGGATTCGGATTTGTTTCAAACTCTGCCTCCAACTTCATTCTCATTTCAGGAGAGATACGTTTCACTCTTTCTGGAATTTCGGACTTCTTTCTCTCCCTTCTGAAGAATCGAGCCACCTGAAATAAAATTGTTTAATCTAACGAACTTTTTGTTATGTTACAATTACCAAGCTCTTGTTCATTTTCAGCACTTCTGCTATTTTTGCTCTCATTTCTAGAGAAGGGTTTTCAGTTTCCTTAAAGATTCCCATCAGTGTTTTTTTCCCAACTGCTATCTGATGTTTGGTTCTTTTTATTATCGGAGACCGTTGTCTTTGTCGTTTCGCACTACTTTTCTTTTTCGGGCTTGTCTTATTTTTCTGTAAAAACGTAATACAATAAAACTTTTTTTGAAAAATTACTGACCTTTGGAGTGGGGTCTTCGAATTCTGAACCACTGGACTCTTCGTCATCACTTTCAAAGTTTTCTCCTTCAGAATCAGATGGCGTTGGGGAAGAGGGGTCGGCTTCACACTCTTCCATAAGTCGAATCAACTCGTCTCGAGTGAGTTCTCGGTCCTGCTAAAAATGTCAATATGCCTTTGTGTTAACGTTGCTTAAAAGTTTAAAATACAAAATTAATATTAAAACTTGACCAGAAATTTTCTCAATATTGTGAATTTGTTAGTGTTTTTTCACTGATTCAAATAAAAATCTCCCTCTAACGTTTTAGCTTAACACTATTATCCAACGTAGCGCAGAGCTACTACCTAAACTACAAATTTATTCACTTATTTCTTATATTATCTACAATACCGTCCAATACACAATACAAGTACTACAATATACAGTACCGGCCAAAAACACCATGTTCTGCCTATTTCAGTTGAAAATTTTCAGTTGAAAAAAAATTCAATTTTGTAGTTGGCATTTTTTTGTGCGAACACTTCCTAGCAAGTTACATGTCGCAAAAGTTATTTCTCCCTCAAATCTATCCATTTCAGTGCGATTTTTGAGCTGTCTACACAAAAAAGTTGATAATTACAAAAACGTAGCTCTATATTCGATCTGTGTGATCCATGAATATTAACTTTGTGAGAAAAGTTGTTTTACTATGATGCAATCTCAAATTTGAACATAAAAAATAGAGTTCTATTTTTGTAGTTGCCAAGGGAGTTATAGTCATTTCGGATGGGCAGCTCAAAAATTACAGTGCTGTTCTGCACTGGAATTAATTGATTTGAATGAGTGCTAAGGAGTGCCTATAAATAATTGTCAACTACAAATACAAAGCTCGGGTTTTGGTTTGTATGATTTAAGAAATTAATTTTTTGGGACCATCAGTGATACTAGGCCACATTTTTAAAGTTTCCATTCACATTTTCCACTAAAGTTACCTAAATTGTGTTGTAGAGCAGATAATGCGACTTACATGTGCTTCCTGATTTCTTCTCCGCGTTGGTTCCGGTGAAACATCCGAGTCAGAACATGATGGATGGCAGTATGAGGGGGATAACAAATTTCTGCGCGTCGAGCTTTTCTGGAAATATTTGTGAAATTATTGAAAATGTAGTTATCAAAAGGAATAAAAGGTATTGATCAAAATTATGCTTATATGTTGATTGTGGGTTGTGTTTTCAAACTGATTAAGTGGCTTACAGGTGTATTTGGATTCTTTCGACGCATTGGTTGTGGTGATTCATCTGAAGAGTCTGTGAGTGGTGATAAAACTCGGTACAATGGTACAACTCGG
Organism: Caenorhabditis remanei; assembly: GCF_010183535.1. Classification (NCBI taxonomy): domain Eukaryota; kingdom Metazoa; phylum Nematoda; class Chromadorea; order Rhabditida; family Rhabditidae; genus Caenorhabditis; species Caenorhabditis remanei. The sequence goes on from NC_071333.1 coordinate 19,687,578, forward strand.
CGGCGAGTGGAGCTCCTCTGAAATAATTTATGAATTTATTGAAAACTTTATTACAAAAGGAAAAAATGATCATGATCAAAATTATGCGGACATGATGTTTGTTGGTTGTATTTTTCTCTGCTATCTCGCTGATATACAAACGTGGGATATCGTCTTGACGATTTGACTTACTGGAGTGTGCGTTCCCTTCGCCGAATAGTGTGCCGGCAAAACATAATCAGGCGTTGGTGCCCGACGACGACGAGAAGATGATTGGACGTCACGACGGGAAGATGTTTTCTGAAATTATATTTTAGTTTGAAAAACAATAATTTTGATAATCGGACTCTATAAAATGTGTTTTCGAGCTGTTAATGTCACTTACAGTTGTTTTTTGAATCTTTCTTCGTTTTGGTTCCGGTGATCCTTCCGAAGATTCCGAAGATTCAGAAGATGATGACGGTAGGCGGTTTGAGGTGGATGGCACGTTTCGGCGATTGGAGCGTCTCTGAAATTATTTATGAGTTTATTGAAAAAGCAAAGTCGATCTTGATCAAAGTTATGCAAACATGATGCTTGTGGGTCCATCAATGACCGGTTTTCACAAAGATCGCGATGATACACAAACGTGGACTTACTGAGACGTGCACGTTTCTTGAAGAGTTTGGTGGCAGACCATTATCCGGCGATGGTGAAAGACGAATAGAGGTCGGCTGGGCGCCACGAAGAGCAGAAATTCTCTGAAATATTTTTTTCTAAATAATTATTTTGATTATTACTTCATAATTTATAACTTGTTTATAAAAAATAAGTTCTGTAAAAGAAAAATGCTTACCGGCATTGGAGATTTGGAAGAGTCGCAAATGTTTTGTTGTTGAGACATCTGAAATACTCAATAGTTGAAAGACACTTGAACAAAAACAGGGTGAGAAGTGATAGAACCGAAAAAATGTGTGTAATACGCGAGACATCATTCATTTTCTAATTTTATGTCAATGACCTATCCGTTTTCCTGTTTTTAGAAGGAATAAAAATGTATCAGCCAAAAAAAATTGACGAAAATGGTGTAAGCAGTGCCAACTTGCGGTGGGAGGCAGTTATTAAATAGAAAAAAAGGTCGGTTTAAGTACCTAAAAAACACTTTGGTAGAAAATTGATTTTACCCAAAAAAATGAAGATTCTTGGTATAGGTTTCGCGAAAAAGTAGTGGTTGTAAAAATGTACAACGGTCGCAGCGACTGTTGTTGCGAATGTCTGCCCTACATACCTACTCACAAAAAATGTTTTTTTTTGCTTGACTCAATTAAATTCATCTACACAGTTTTTCGCTAAGTGAGCTAATAAAAAAAACCATACTTACTGTGATTTCAATTCTCAGCCAGTTCACTGACTATGCATGTAAAAATTACGCAAAAAGGAAGGGCAACGTTGATTGACAGAAAGTGGTGAAAATGTAGTAGAAAAGAAGACAGTGAGAGAGCGAAAAAGAGAGAGTAAATTCCGGAAAGAGACATAGAGAAAAAATTGACCGAAGGACCGCCGGGTTTTGAATGCAAACACTATGCCTCCCGTCTCATCCAAAACCAAAGAAGAGGACAGACGGGTGCGCCTCCGCCGCGTTTTCTCTAGGCAATGAAAGAAAAGGAAAAATGTGGAAAAGGTTATTATTTTTTTTCTCTTTATGTGTTTTTTATTATCGTGGTGCCTCCAACGCAAAACTGGTGCGTATCTGATGGGTATCGATTTTGCAAATAAAAAAAAAGGACGTGAAATACGTCGAGATAACCATGCGGGGCAGTTGCTCACCTCCCATTCATCGTGGTCTCTCTACAATGGCTTGGTCAACCTTGGGCGGGCGATTATCTTTGCTTTGTGTCTTTCTCGAAGAGTAATAGACGGTTAGAAAGAAGTGGCTTCCTCACCACTCTTAAATGATTATGACTGAACTAAAACGTATTGCTGATTCGGAGGTGGAAAAGTGTATATTTATTGGAAATAGACTGAAGTAGTAAAAATGACAGAAGGAAAAGTATTTTTGTTGTATAATTTTTTTGTGTTCAGAAGGTAAAAATTTCATGACTTTCTTAGGAGATAGGGGACCCTCAGATGACCTTCATATTGACGGCCTTGTTATTTTGATGAATGTGGGACTAAACGTCACGGATTTCAGTTTGCAGTGAAGTGAAATCAGGGAAGTTCACAATAGTGAGATACACCAGTCTGAAAATAAACTTTTGGTAGGTTTCAATTTCAGCCCTTTATTATGTTATGCTTAATAACTATTAAAAAGAAACCGAAGTTCTTGCAGTTAAGGTAAAAAAGAAATTATTTGAGTTCGATGGAGTCCTCTAAGTTACAGATACATCAATAAATGGAGTATTCAAAAGCTTCTTAATATCATTTTCAAGCGTTTTGAGATATTATTTACTATCGAACCATTTATTACTTGATTTGCAGCTTTGTCAAAGAAACTTGCACTAGTACTATGTCGCAATCTCACATCAGAACATATTCCTTATCTATAACATTTTTACATCAAGCATGAACTTGTTGTATGACACATAAATAAAATTACTGCAGAAGTTCTCTGATTATTTTATTTAATAAAGCGTTTTCACAAACCATCGTGTCATTTTTTATCTTCTGATTATTAGCCTGCAGAAAAGCTTCAAAAAACGTTATCAAACATGGGTATTTTTTTACCAAAAATAGGCATTTTTTTCAAAAACCATTGGTTTGATTCTTATTGAGTCTCTTAGTTTTGTTACCCGGTATTTAAATCTCAAATGAGACATTTTCGAAAAACAATAGTTCGTTTTATGGTCTTTACGACTTCACAAATTGACGTTTCTTCTTTGTGGAACATTCTCATTGTTTTCATAGCATGGTGATAAATAAATCACTAGAAAACCCTAGTCGAATCAACTCATAAAATTGAAATCAAAGAAAAAGTGCGACTACCGACTAATAAAATGAAAGTTCCGTGACGATCGAGACAGGTTTCCTTGTTATTCTTTGATAAATGTGTCTATTTTAATGTGTTTTCACGCTTTTTCAGAGCTATCAATCTTATCAGGGATTCAATCAATCGTATCTTTTGGCTTTGGGGTTTTGGGGTATAAAAAGAACTCTCATTTCTAGATAATCATCTTGCATTTTACTCCTTTCTCCAAGACGCAGTGTGTATGCGTCGCCACAGTATTATATTCCCCTGCTTTTTTTAGAATTATTGTTTATTTTTATTTTGTGGATATTATGAAGCAGTGAGTTGAATTTATTTTACTGAAGATCATCTTTTTTTCTATACCAATATCAGTTAAAATTGTTTAGTTTTCTAGAAAAATAACGTTGTAGTATTCATATATAATATTTTCTTTATTTTCTCTGAAGGATATTTAACTAAATCTGTCATCACGTGTATCTTAGTCAGTTTCAGTAAGATTAGTGGAATCTCAATAACATCAGAAAGATCGTGATTTTCTCTACCGATATTAATTGAACGTTTTTGATTTACTTGAAAAAAAGTGGTCCAAAACTTCAAATTTTCCCATAACTTGATTTCAAACAGAAACATACATGTTGTAATTCAACACAGCCTAACAGCTTATGTAAAAACTCTTGTTTTCCCTTAGCCAATTATTTTTTTCAGAATTTTCCGACGGATGTCAAACGACCCGAATGAATTGTAACCAGGTGCTGCCTGAAACAGTTCTAATTTTTTATGTTTTTTTTCTGAATTATTCGTTCAAAATACGGTAACCAGAAAAACTGTTTTAGTAATAAAGTATTCGTTCCCACAACTCAGAAAACTTAAATTTAGGGTAACAAATCAGAAATCTGAAATCAGAAGTCTGCTTTCAGTAATGTTATGCGATTATAGAGGACCTATTGTCTCCGCGTAAATCGACACATAGAGATTTGAATCTCTTAAATCGTCACTAGATGATAGCTCTGTAAGTCGACCGAGTTGACGGTTCCTAGGCCAGTGACTTTTTTCTTACCGATTTCAAGAATATAGGAGTTTTTGTCAGTGTAAGATGGTCAGCGTAGTTTGCCACTGTAATTGGTTAGTCTGTGTGATGGTCTAGGGCTTGAATTCTTTGCATGGCCGCATTTTTTGAAATTCTAGACCACCGTGCCAATCAGAAAATTCGCTTTGAGCTGAATTTCCTTCTCAAAAAATTTTAACCAATAAAAAAAATAAACATTTATTTTCCATAATATATACATAAAATAGCTGCGGGTCCTCTCTTAATCAACCACCACCTCAGTCTCCTCCAATTCCACTTTGATCTCTGCTCCCTCTGCGATTTTCGATGACTCCGCAATAGTTGTTGGCGGCTTAGTGTCCTCCACCTCCTCTTTGACGTTCATCTCATCCTTTACAATCTTACAAACTCCTTTTCCAATTTCTGTCAACGCCCGCATCCATGTCGGTTGAACGGCTATCCCGAATCCATGAGTTGCCTGTGACAGATGCTCCATTCCACGATTCAACTCCTCATTTTTTGACGCCTTCGCACAAATTCCAGTGATTGGTGGCACCACTGAAGACAATACACCTGACAGTGCTTCCATGCATTCCTTGAATCCGTCCGCATCGAAAAAGCTTCCAATATCCGCCGAGCCATCCTCCATCACCTCATTTGCAACTTCCCGCGCGATTCCCGCCACTGGATAGTCCTCTTTCACTATCTCATCCAAATCTTTCGCCATGTGAACGGCTTCAGCTTCGGACAACGCGACCATTTTGTTGGGGAACACTTCTTGTCTGTGGTAGATGTTCACTGGGATCTCTTTCTCCATCATCTGACGCCGCATCGTCCCCCCACAATTTTTTAGTTTTGTTCTGGAAATAAAATAGATAAAATAATGAAAAATGCTATTAGAAAACTTTAGATTCCCTATCAAATTTTCAAAGTTTTGAGCCCCATATTGCCCGATTTGAAGTCATTTTTTCGATGGCCTAGATATCTGAAATTTCGGATTGCTAGGCCACCAGCCTCAAAATTCTCCAAAATATGCAAATATGGTGTTAGAAATTACGGAAGTTGTGAAAAAAGATGAATATAACACTGGTTTTAAAAAAATCTGGAAAAAAAATTGTCTGAAAATTTCAGATTTTTCAAAAACCAGTTAAGCGACCGATTTTCACAAAGAAATTGTTACAATTCAGATCATACATCGAATCCCTGTTTTGGAGCAATTCATTTCGGTGGCCTAGAAATCCAAAATTTCGGATTTCTAGGTTATCGAAAATTTTTCCTCGTCCGTTTCGCTTATTTAGTGCTGTCAGCCTATATATACAGGGAAAAACTTTTCATCCCCTAAAAACACAAAAACAAAAAGGTAGGCCAGCACTAACAACATTAGAATTTAGAGTGTTTCCGCATATCAAGGGTCGGATAATTGGCGCCGAAATTCAAATTTGTTGGAACTCTTTTCTTGATAAAGTCATTTTTTCAACTATAAATCAGAATTAGAAGAAATTGTTCAAATTTTCGATTAAAATTAAAAAAAATTGATTCATTTTTGTAGCCGTGCCTTGACAAGTAGAATTTCAAAAGTATAATTTTAATTATTACCTTCTCAAAGTGTTTGCCAAGCTGGAACTGTTGAGCTTCTCCACTCCATTCGAACGTCGGTCGACTTCAGCTGTCGTTATCTAAAATTTAGTTAATTAATTGAAAAATCAAATAGAAAACTTACATGATAACCGTTTGCGGCCTTTCCCATACTATTTCTGGCGATAATCGTCTCGAAGATGTCATTCGACGGGTCCTCTGGCTGGAATCCCGTTGGAATTGCGTCCAGTGTGACTATCATGCTGCTGGACTGCATGATGGCTGAAAAATAAAAACGTTTTTTATTTCACATTAAAAATTCAGTAATGGAACAATAAATTATACTTTTTTATGGTTATTAAATGCAAAAAAATGTATAAAGAAGAAAAAACAATAAATAATAAACGTGGCAAGGGAAGAGTGACACGATCGATGCGACTGTATACGCGCACGCGCACGCGCCGCGACCGCAACGCGTGAGACACCGCAGAGGCGGGGGCGTTCTTTTCGAGTATGCATATGTCACATTCCTAGTAGTACATAGGGCTAAAATATATTTTTATTAAAATCGAAAAATTAGTGGTATGAGAAAAGTTGGAAAAATATGTGGAAGGGTAACTGATCATTTGATATGGCTTTAGTATTAGTCACCCTTTCAAGATCATCACTAAAATATTCAGCGAACTAGAAAAAGGGGACAGGAGCGAATAACATAATGGGAATCAGTACAGCAGATTAGTCGGATACTCTTCCTTTCACGTGCTCTATATATCAATGTTTTCTTCATAGTGGACGTCACTATTGTTTTCAGATTTCCAACTTATGATTTTCTCTGCGTCTCTCGACTAGATATCCAGTATAAAAGGCAGCTGCTGGCTCAAGAAAATCATTCTGCATCTTACTCTCTCCCTTCCTCCTGGCGACGCAATGAGCGCGTCGCCTCCTATATTAACCCCTGATTATTTTTGAATTCTAATTTTTATTTTTACGGGTTCTTGTGCCGGTTGAAAAAGTAAGTTGAACTTCATCTTGAACCAAACAAATGGAAATTCTTTCATTCAAACCAGCTCTTTCCAAAAATAAATATGTGATAGTAAATGGCTATAATTGTTTTTAGAAATTTGGGGGAGGAGTCTGTCCCTTGATTAACAAACATTTTAGGTCAGAATTAGTTATTTCCTAATCTAAAAATAAGGTTTTCAAAATGTTTGTTGTGGATACTAATGTCAACGTCACCCCAATCGTTTAGTTAACATCCACCTAGTTCTTTGTTTTGCGACACTTTAACACTAATTATTACTCTCACATTTTGCAGATCATCAGGAACGGATGATTGTAATGATCATCCTTCTAGTCCTCGTCGTGCTCTTCATTACCGCCACCACCATCATAGCTCTCTTCAAGCCAGACGTGTTCCGGATGATCAAGGCGTTATAATTTTTATTTTTGCTCCAATAAATGTTTGAATTGAAATATAAGTTTTTGTTTATATTTTCTTTTAGCTGCATATGATTTTGTTTTCACTCATGAAAATGAATCAAGAAAACAGAGTAATCAGGCAGTCTCATGTGATGCAAACTTCAAAGGACAGAGTTTTGCATCTACGAGTGGAATTAGTAATAAAAATTATTTTAGACGTTATCTTTCCACAACTCGTTTTTCAAACTGAAGCTCCTGGCACTCACCATAGTATCTTTCAAAAGTTTTCTTCAAATGCTTTACAGGTTCTTTTATGATTGATTTTAACCACACTCTGCTGCCGTTTCCCTGAGACATTAACTGTGAGAGTATAAAATTCGAGATTGAACTTTTGTAATCTAGGATTTCCACTGATAATTTAAAATATATCATTAGTCAGCTTTTCGAAATAAAGTTATACAGCGAACTAGAAGTATAATAACAAGAAAAAGTTGGAGATTTCAACTAAAACACAAGTCGGGAATCAATACAGCAGATTAGCCGGATACTCTTCATTTCACGTATTCTATATTTCAGTGTTTTCTTCGTGCTTAGTGGACGTCATCGTTGTTTTCAGATTTCCACCTGGTCTCTTTCTCTGCGTCTCTCGACTAGGTATCCAGTATAAAAGGCAGCTGCTGGCTTATGAGAATCATTCTGCATTTTACTCCCCTTCTCCCTGGCGACGCAATGAGCGCGTCGCCTCCCATGTTAACCCCTGATTATTTTTGAATTCTAATATTTTATTTTATTTTTACGGGTTTTTGTCCCGGTTGAAAAAGTAAGTTGAAACTCATTCTGAACCAAAACAAGGTCTCAGATCTTCCCGATAATGAGGGACAGAAGGGTCTTCTTTCAGCTCCTCGCCTCTGCGAAAGACGCGTAACCATCTTCGTGTTTGAAGTATGCGGAAAGGCATGCCAATCAAGTAAGTTCACCTAATATTAGTACCGATAACACAAATTCCAAATTCCAGATACGGGTTTCAATCTAGCTTCGTTCTCCATCTGACACCAGTGAAGCTATGATGAAGTAATGAAAATATGCTGCCCTCTTTTCGTTATTTTATTTTAATTTTATTTTTTTTCTAATAAATTATGAATTGAAATATGAATTTTTGTTTTCATTCTCTTTCAGCTACATATGATTCTGTTTTTTCTCATGGAAATAAATCAAGAAAACAGGGTAATCAGACAGTCCCATGTAACACACTTCAAAGGATTAAACCTCATTTCTATTAATGGAATCAGTAGAAAAAAATCAGACGCTCCTTGTACGACTCGTTTTTCTGGGGTCCCCGTTTTTTTTCCATAACATTTTTCGAAAGTTTTCTTCAAAAACATGACAGGTATTTTTATAATTTTCTATAGATTCACAATCTGCAGCCGTTTTCAGGAGACATTAGCATTAGCTGTGAGAATACAGAATCCTGGATGAACCAGCTAGTACAAAAATAGAGAAAAGTGAACATTTGTAATCTGGACTGCCCACTGATCATTTGATATACCTTATTATTCATCTTTTCAAAATCTTCACTGAGTGGAAGGATTAAGATGTTCAGCCAACTAGAAATTTAATAACAAGAAAAGGCACAAACTAGAGCGGATAGCAAATCGGGAATCACTACAACAGATTAGTCTAATACCCCTCACCTGCTCTATATCTTCATATTTTCTTCATGCATAGTGGACGTCATCGTTATTTTTCATACTTTCATCTGATATCTTTCTCTGCATCTCTCGACTACGTATTCAGTTTAAAAGACAACTCCTGGCTTGAGAAAATCATTTTGCAATTTACTCGCTTTGAGCGCGTCGCCTCCCATTTTTACCCCTGATTATTTGTGAGTTCTAAACTGTTTATTTTTATAGATTTTTGACCCAGTGGGAAAGTAAGTTCATCCTGAACCAAACGCAATTTTCAAAATTTTCGTGTATAGGCTTTTATCGAAAAATTACTTTTCAGTCCCAAGTGTGTGAATTTTTGCAAAACCCCTTGTGAGCACGAGGAGAGTGAATAAATAAGTATGATGGTTGTGGCTGATGCAATTTAAATCCGTGCTCGAGGGAACAAATTTAAGAAACGTAACTGTGTTCATTGAAACTATAGTGCATACTAGTGACAAAATCGATTGTAACTAAAAAGTTTAGTTTGATTATTATAATTTCTCAATATATTTATTATAAAAACTTTATGAAAGACTCGAATTTTCAGGCCCATTCATGACCGTCCCAGAGTTAGTCTTCTTTCCTCTCCTCGTCTCGAATTCTTGTGCTCTTCAAAAAATTGTTTTTTTTTAATTTTTAAAAATAAATATGTATTGAACCATGTGCGAATTCTTGTTTTCATTGCCTCTCAATTAGATAGAGTTTTTCTTTGCATTTTATCAATTCAAATGAGAGAATGTGAAAATTTGAGTTGAAAATTGGGACGACTATATTCAGAGAGGCTCGGGAAAACTAAATAAATGGTTGATTGTTCTGAAAACAAGTCGATTTGTTTTGTGACCCGATCGATATGGGGGACATCCTGAAGAATGTCGTCAAAGAAGAGTGAGCTGTAGAAATCTTAAACTCAAACTTATTAACCTAAAAATCCGTCGTGCATCCAAATTGAAAGCCGTAAATTGTACATAAAGTTTATTCAAGTGGAAGCCAACTATATGAAACGTTTTAATAAAATGACAGAGTTTTATGGTATCAAAATTTTAAATGGTTTCAAATAATTGTACTGTAACGCGTGGGTAGGCAGTGTGAAATTACAGAGATTTTATCAAGGGTAGACTTAGAAGATTAATTGGAAACGAACTGAGAGTTAGTAGAAAAAAGTTGTAGTGCTATTCCAGGGAGACTTCACCCTTCAATAACACTATTAGTGAAATTAAGAAGGAAAAGGAGATAGAATACGACAAAACAAGTGAAATAAGGGTGAAATCAAGGAAGAGAGAGTGAAGTTAAGAGAAAAGCAAAGACAATGAAAAGAAATGTTTAATTGTAATGATTTTTAGGCCCAACGGCATTAAGCTTAGAGAAACATGAAATAAAGAGACTAAATCGAGAATGATTTGTATTTAGAATATTACGTGGAAAAAGGTAAGCATTTTTCTGACTCCCACTGATTTTAATATAGTTTTTAGGCCAGTAAAAGGAATCACTCGTCGTCGTCATCTTCATCATCGTAATCTTCATTAGAGTAACGACGAGTTGGGCGGCACTTGCGGCGACCGGAGGTGGGTTCCTGTAAATAAAAAAGTAAGTAAATATTTCAAAAATTCAGAATCCGTTACCTTCTTCTTCCCAATAATCTCTTCTTCTTCTTCCTCATCTTCGTCCATTGGCTCAGCAGCAGAAGTAGATGGGACCTCATTCTTTTTAACTGGATTCTCCTCTTTCTTTCCTTCTTCTTTCTTCGCTTCCTTCTTTGGTGTCCCTTGCGTCGCTGCCATTGCAACAAGTTGTTGCATCTGCATCATTGTCTGCATTTGCAACATAATTTGTTGCTGCGTAGGAGCGGTGTTGACAACAGCATCGGTGTTGACAGCAGCTGCAACCTGTTGTTGTTGGGCTGCTAGCATTTGCATTGCAATGAACTGTTGTTGCTGAGTTGGGAGTTTGGCCATTTGAGTAAGGAATGCTTGCTGCTGTGCTTGTAGAGATTGCTGTTGAAGATGTTGACGGTCTGTGACACTTGGAGTTCCACTGGTAGATGGGCGGGATGATGAGGTAGATGAGGTCTCTTTTTTGATAGGTGCCGGTGGAGGGGTGTCTGGTTTTGGTGGAGCATTGAACTGAAATATATTAAATTAGTTTCTAATTAGATTTTATCAAACTCAATTGAAAAAATGATGAGTGGCAAAATAGATTTTAACACAGCCAATTTCTTCACAATTTCACAAAACAAAACTTTTAACTATATGTGCTCCAATATATTTTAACCCATCCTCACAATATTATGTTACTCTCACTCTACGTGTTGATTATGAATTCTTACTTAGTTACTTACTAAGTAATTAAGTAAGTAAGATTGATTTTCACGACACACGAAGTCGTAATAAACAATAAACAATTAACAATTACCTTTTCATATTGTTCCTTCCACTTTTTCTCAATAATCTTCGAATTTTGCACAATGATACTGTCCTCTTCATTAAAAATTTGTGCATTGTTAACAAGAAGAACCATATCGTCATTCAACTCAGACATCTCCATGTATCTTCCAGTTTCAATCTTCTTATTAATTCTATCGAAATCCATTGGTTTAGAGATAACTTGATAGTATTCTGGAAGCTCTTTACGAGTTGGAAGGGTTTGGAATGGTTCACAAATAGGGTCTCCCTCTTCATCCTTGATATCCAGTATCAAAGAAATTATCTCATTAATTTTCTCGAGAAGTTCTGGATCAGTCTTCTTCTTTTTGTGTTGAAGAACAACGTCATCCATGGTATCGTCGTTTTCATCCAATCCAGCCATTTTACGCTTTCTTTGTTTCTTCTTTTCAGCCACTAATCTCTCATTTTCATCTTCAACTTCTTCGACTTGCTTCATAAATTGCTCATCTGACAATAAGTCAGAAGAGTAATCAACTTCCGTTCTACGTCTTCTCTGGTTTGGAGTCGGTTCCACAATCTCACGTCCTTCTTCCTTGGCTTTTTCGACTTCTTCGAAATCAAATGACAATTTCACGATGTCCGCTGGAATCTCTTGCTCCTCCAGAAGACGTGGTTTACGGTGAAGTTGATTAGCCTCTTCACGACGACGATCAATATCCATAGATTGGAACTGATTGAACTCATCCTCAGAACGAGCAACCATTTGATTGACAGTCTCATCATCGGGAACAACTTCCTCCTCATCTTCCTCTTCATCAGCCTGGATAATCTTCTCCAGCATCAACTTTCTCTCAGCTCCTGTCGATCTTTGATCGAACTTTCCTGCTTGAATAACCTTCTCGTCGACGTTCAACTTGTAACGGGCGACAGCTAACATCTTTTCTTCGACCGAGTTGGCAGTGATAAGACGGAGGACACGCACTTCCTTCTTCTGTCCGATACGATGGGCACGATCCTGGGCTTGCATATCTTGATGGGGATTCCAGTCCGAATCGAAGATGATGACAGTGTCAGCAGTTTGAAGATTCAATCCAAGACCTCCGGCTCTTGTCGAGAGCATGAAAAGGAAGTATTCACTGTCTGGAGCATTGTAAAGTGAGAGGAGCTCTCCACGCTCATCTGGTTTAGTGGATCCATCCAACCGGAGATAAGTGTGGTTTCTAAAATGTAAGTAGTCCTCAAAGATATCCATCATCTTTGTCATCTGGAAGAACATCAAAACACGGTGGCCAGTTGCCTTCAACTTCGGGAGGATTCTATCAAGAAGTTCCAATTTTCCAGCAACACGCATCAAATCCTTTCCGCTAACCTCGTTAACCTTCCAGTGAGTACGGCAAGAGTCCTCAATAGTCTCGAAGAGGAATGGATGATTGCAAAGTTTGCGGAGATGAACAATAGTGTTGGAGAGTGAGCGAGCTCCGGATGACATCTTCGCATCAAGAAGCAATCCTTTCTTCATGTGACGATAGATCACTTTTTGGAGAGCAGACATGTCACACTTGATGACATATTCAGTCTTGTCTGGCAACTCCGACTCGACTTCTTTCTTGAGACGTCTCAAAAGGAATGGGCGGAGCACTTTGTGCAATCTTCTGATGATAAGCATAGTCTCTTCTTGATTTAATTCCACTTTCTCTCCGGCAGTAATGAATGGAGCATTGAACCATTCCTCGAAAGTCTCACAAGACGTGAAGATGGATGGGAGCAAGAAGTTGAGAAGAGCCCACAACTCTGGAAGCTTATTCTGGAGTGGAGTTCCAGTAAGGAGGAGACGATGTTGAGCCTTGAAGTATGTATTAAGATTAGAAGTCAGTTTACTTTCGCTATTCTTCAAACGATGTCCCTCATCAATAATCATATACTTCCAACGGATCTTTCCAAGCAACCCCTTCTCCTTTATAACGTATTCATAAGTGGTCATGAGCACATTGAAGTCGACCCTCTTGATTTGCGCCTCAACACGACGACGTGCATCCTTGGTTCCTTTGTAGATCACGGATTTCACGTTTGGAGCCCACTTGGCGAACTCGGATTGCCAGTTGGAGAGGGTGGAGAGTGGAACGATAACAAGATATGGACCATTGTTCTGCTTCACTTCCATAAGATATGTGAGCAGGGAGATTGTCTGAAAATGAATTCAATTTTGGAAGTGTTAAAATAGATAATAATTCTTACCTGAATAGTCTTTCCAAGACCCATTTCATCGGCCAAAATTCCGTTCAAATTGTTGTTATACAACGAAACCATCCACTCCAAACCCTTCAATTGATATGGTTTCAGTTTAAGATTCGGGTCTCCACCACCCATTGTCTCATGCTGCTTGACAACCCTTTCCTTAACTTTGTGAGCAATCGCATAGTAATCAGCCTCTTGTTTCTTTGACTTTTGATCATACTCATCCTCCTCATTTCTCGCTTTTTCAATGATCATCTTCGCCTTCATCTCCTCATCCATACCAGCGTATTCATCCTCTTTCTCCTCTGGTGGTGACTCCACAACTTCATCCTCATCGTCCTCATTATCACTGAGTTGATCACGTGGAACCAGTTGGTATTCTGGATGAGTCTCCAACCATAACTTAATCTCTTCAGCCTTTGGAGCCATATCTCCCGTAAGAATAATTCCAGTACTAATCTCTCTCACATGAATTCTTGCTTCACCATCCAGAGTTCCTTTCTCGAACTTTTTATCTTCTCGCTTCTTTTTCTTCTCAGTAGTTTGATGTTGACGAAGAAGTGAACAAAGTGAATCCACGTATTCATCAGTCTGTTGGAGGAGATGCACAAGACGTTGATCTTTCTTCTCATCAAGAAGTGCACGATATCCCTCTTCATCTTCCTGCATAAGTTTCTGCATACGAAGTCTTTCGTTACGCATCTCGTCCTTCTTTCGTTTACTTTCATTGTTTAGATGGTAGTTAACAACAGCTTTTCTAGCCTTGGATGACTTGATTAAGTTGTTTCTGAAAATTATCAATATTCTAGTACCCATCCGATTCTTCAACTTCTACTCACCTATGGAACTCCTTGAAGTCCTTTACATGTTGAATAATCGCTTGCATCAAATCAGTATGCTTCTGTCTCTTCTTTTTCTCTTGTTCCATCTTCTGCTGCTTCTCCAATGTCTCAGTAACACGTGCTTCACGGAAAGATTGTATTTTGACACGACGGTACACATATGGATTCAGCGCAGTTTCCAGTGTAGTATCTCTTCTGATACATGACATTACTTCATTGCGAACCTGGGTTTGCAAGTTGACAACTCTCAAGGCTCTCAATTCAATTTCAGCTTTCAGTTTCAAATGCTCCGGGAGGTCGGCTGGAAGATTGATGAGTAGTTTCATACGGAGACCGATACGATTCTGGATTGCGTTTTCTCGTTTTTTCAACATTCCAACTGGATCGATTCCGTTCGGAGGAGGGAGAGCTGATTGGCGGTTGCAACGGGTTTGGTGGAGGTTGAAGATCTGGAAAATTAAAAGTTTACAACTGCTATTCATAGATACAGTGCCATGCCAGAGTACACGAACTTTGGCCGTTTCCAGTTGAAATTGTTCAAACTTGAGAGTGTGTGATAGTAATTAGTAGGTTTTTCACGCCTAGTAGGTTTTGATGAATCATGCAGATCAAAAATAGAGCTACATTTTTGTAGTTGACAACTTTTTTTATACGGACACTCCTTTGCAAGTAACATAATGACAAAATAACTTCTCCCTCAAATCGTAACATTTCTGTACGAAATAGTGCAATTTTTTGAACTGTCGTCTTAAAATGATCATAACTTTTTAGGGAGTGTCCGTAGAAAAAAGTCTTCATCTACAAAAATAGAGCTCTACTTTAAATCTGTATAATTGATTAAAAATCTACTTGATCGAATAATTAGTATTACCATGACCCACTCTCAAAGTTGGACGACTTCCACTGAAATCCGCCAAATCTTACAACCTTTTGACTGGTACTGTAGATTATTTGTTATAAATACCTTCATCAAATCATACGGCAACTTTTCGCCATTCTCTCCTTCTCCTGCATACTCATAGGGGTCTGGCAACAGGGTGGTCGCCTTCGGGCGGAGCATGACAGCCTCGGAAATCAGAGCCTCAGGAACTTGTTCATTTCTTGCCAAAAGACGATAAGCGGAGACCTGAGCCTTCAATTGATTCAGCTGCGCAGTTGTTATCTGTTGATTTGATTCATTTCCTGCTGGAGGTCCTTCTTGTGGAACACCGTCTTGAAGTTTGTGCTTCAGAAGAAGAGCTTTGGCATGTCGATGATCGTTTTGAAGTTCTTGTTCTTCCATCGAAGTGATTGCATTTTCCAACTTTGAGATGGTGAGTTCTTGTCCTAGAGCACCATCTCCTGCCTGTTGGGACACCACTTCTCCGGCTGGTTGCGGGGGTTGAGCAGTGAGTTGCTCGAAAGCCGGTTGAGCACTCATTGCGTTGGGGGCCGGTTGCTATCAGTTGATTGCGGTTTTTGCAAACTTCTGGATGATAAAACTATAGAGAAATCTGATGAAAAAAACGTGGCGGATAACGTGAAAAAAAAGAGAAATAGCGAAGGGAAGGAGATACAGTAAAAACAAGTTCTGGAAGTAAGAAAATTGATTTACTGTTAATAATTGATGATAAGAATACTGTGAGGCGGAGTAGTTGAATGTCGACTAAGCCAGCAATTTGGGCAATAAAACATGTAAACGTGAAGAAAGAAGAATTGAAATGTAGAAAAACAACTTACTAGTGAGGCCTCCAGGTGACCGTGGAGTTATGGAACGTGAAATAGATCATTGGAAAGCTGAGAAAACACAGATTCCAAAAATATATTTAGTTTTTGTCCTCGAGGCCTGGTATTCAAAGAAAATGAATAAAATTTCGAAAAAATGTTTCAAATTTTTTTTTACAATTTTCGCGTGCTAAGAAGGCAATTTTTGTCTTTTTTTTTTGAACTTTGATCTCATTTTTCTCGAATATCAGATCTCGAGGGCAAAAACTAAATATATATTTGAGACCAGTGTTTTCTCTGCTTTCTAATAATATTTGTCACGTTCCATAACTCCAGGGTTACCTGGTGGTCTTCCCTAGTTGGTGAAATGGATCTTCTAGAATAAATTCAGAAATCAAGGCATGAATTCAGCATTATATAGTTTGGACTCTAACAATTTAGTTATTAAAAAGCTCTTCCTAAAACTTGAGTTTCATTTTTTCCAAAATATTCCAGTTCCATCCGAACATGAAAATTATCAGTGATAATCACTTCAAGTTTTGTAGAATTTTTAGAATAGAAACATCTATTTTCAGATCTTTCATTCAATTATTATTTTCAGAAAACCCTCTAAAAACTAAAAGAGAAACAGAAGGAGGGAAACACGGAGAAAGGAGAAATAGTGTGAGGAATAGAGAGAGTAGGAAAATAAAAGAAATAACAACTTTTCGGCGCGAGTTTGAAATTTACAACTGGCCTCCTAGATTGAATACCTTCTAGACACGGCCAGGAACATATAGAAAATGAAAAAAATTGAAAAAAATTTCGAATTCGCGAGAAATTATACAAAACACAAAAATCGATATGAACCTACGTCATTCTTCTTGTTGATTCAGGCAGTTTGATGTGTTTAGACAGGTTTAGATGGATTAATCATTAAACATTTAAAATTTTCGAGTCTGGAAACCTACAGTTCGATCCAAGTGCTTCGGGTTACGGTGGAATCCTATGAGAATAAGACTCTAGACTTAAAAGATGTACGGAGCGTTGTTTGAAGGGCGAGGGGGGACAGCAGGCAGGCCTCCGCTCGCTTGGACAGCGACCCCTAGTGGAAATGAAAAGGGGAGGCAGATAGAAATAGAATGTGGCGGCGAGAGATTCAGAGAATTTTCTCTTTCTCTGCGTCTAAAAAGTGGGCAAATACGAGGCCGATACGCGAGGAGGCCGTGAAAGAAGATAGAAGAAGGGGGAAAAGACGGGTGGGGTGGTTGCTGGCGGGGGGAAAAAAGAGGAAGAAGGGAAAATGTGTTGAGTAAATGAGTGGGGAAAATGAAAGGATTACGGTAAATCATGAGCAGATTTTTAGAGAATTTCAGAGCATAATGGAAACGAGAAAGTTGGAAGAGACAATGGACACATTGAGAACTTGGCGTGGACAACGGAGCGGACTTTATACTGTGTACGACAGATCAATATATTGATTGAGTGTTCAAATGCATATTCTCGTCGGGGTATAATTTCATTTGGGTAAATGATACGGAATTCGGGTTCTTTAATTGAAAACTAAATAAGAAAATTCAGATTTCGGTGCGGAAATGGTTTTACGCAAATCGATGGCAGTCTTATGCTACACACGTAAATGAAATTAACTGTGTGTTAACTTTCAATAAAAATCGTACAAGAAAAAGTTTCAAAAAACATTGCTATGATTGTGAAGCTGAAATTGGCAGAATTTGAAATCAGTTTTACTTTTTATTTTTTGGTTTTACAGTAGTTTCGAAGTTTACGTAAAGAATACGACGCGCCCATCTTTTTCCATACCTACTAGCTTCATGTTTTGTTAGTATTTCAAGTTTAATAAATCTGAAAAGTCTGAAGTATCCTGATGGATGGAAGTAGACAACGTAACGGATTACGTCAAGGGTCTTGAAATTTGGAAAGACTCTGAAAAAAGCTGCATGTTATGGAATCAAACTGAACAAAGACCACTAATTAACAACATTGTTTATTTTGATAAAAGTTAATGAAAGTTTTCATCGGCCATGAAGCGATTTTCACGGCAGGCTTGATAGAGATCTGAAACATTAGGGTAATTATTAAAATTAAGTAAATTTTCCCTAAAAATATAAAGTTACAACTTACCCTCGTCTTCTCACAGGAATCTCCACAAACGGCAATTGACTGCATCACTATTTTTTTTGCGCATCTTGAGGTGGCACTTGGAGGTGGAGGACCCGTAACCGACTGAGCAATTGGGCAACATGACTGAAAAATCAATGAAAAATTAGAATATTGAATTTTAAAGTGAAAAAGGTCTTGAACTGAACAACTGCTTTCGCGTAACAAAACGATTGCGCTGAATTTTCACTCTTCAGACTGAAAAATAATCTTCTCATAAAAGTCTTTTGATTTTTGAAAAGATCCTCTTTCAATAATGAAATTTCTATGTGTTCGGTTCAGGATGCATTACTACTCACTTTTTCAACCGGGACAAAAACCCGTAAGAATAAAAAATAAAATATTGTAATTCAAAAATAATCAGTAGATAACATAGGAGGCGACGCGCTCATTGCGTCGCCAGGGAGCAGGAGGGTAAGATGCAGAATGACTTTCTTAAGCCTAGAGTTGCCTTTTATACGGGATACCTAGTCGAGAAACGCAGAGAAAATCGTTACTTGGAAAACTGAAAAAAAAAAGCGAAGCAATATAAAACGAATGAACCTGCATTTCACACCATAAATAAATAAAATATTTGAAAATTTTAATAAATAATCTGAAATTCACGTTTTAAAACCAGAAAAGTACAAAAAACTCCAAAAACCGGTTGCGAAAATCGGAAATCTCGAGATTTTATTTTGAAACGTTCACAAACATCAGCTTTCCCAGCTTCATTTGCTTTTAAAACGTGAAGCGAGGTTAAAAAAGTTTTTGTTTTCGTTTTTTGTTATTCCCAACTTTGGTACTCATTTCCATACATTTTTTTTCTGAATAACCAGACATTTCTGTATTTTTCACAACGAAAAAAATATCCAATTGTAAAGTTCAATACAGTTTTCGTTTTTTCGCTTTTCCAGTCTGCATATAACTTGTATTTTGTGTTCCGAAATATAATATATAACATTTCCTAGCAAATAAGCTCCGGGACTGCAACCAGCAACGTGTAAATTCCTATGACATCAATAAATCGTACGTTTATGAATTCTCCGTGTATTCCCATCGCTATTTTTCTCGATAGCGGTTTGCTGAATGTTTCATGTTCAAAATTCCTTCTGAAATACTTTCTGAATTCATTTTTTTTGTCGCTATTCTTTTTGTATTGTTAGAACAACCCAATGTCATTAGCGAACCCTGGTATTTTTTCTACCTTCGGTCGTCCATGTCCGCAAACACCGTGTGGACACCAATCGACGCAAATGCGCACACAAAGAGAAGACGACTCTTGGCAATGTGCCAACTGCAATTCATTTCTTTGTTTTCGCATGTTTCTCACAAAATATGTGAAGATTTTCAGGTTATTTTACTCAATATGAAGAGTAAAAAATGTGTTTCAGCGTTTTATTTTAAAAATTTGAGGTATCGGTCGACAAATAGTTCAATAATGATTTTAGAAAAGAATTAAACAAAAACTGAATTAAAAAATACTTGCAGTGATTTTTTCATTTATTTTGCGATATCAAATTGCTAAACTGTGTTTGACAATCAGCTTTATTTCTTGCAACTGTGAAAAAGGTGTTTTTATTTAATTTTTGTCTGGAGTTTATCGATTTTTCCCGTTTCTCGCTTCTTTTGATGTGCCTGAGCTTTGCTTTCAAACATTCTCAACAAGTATTTTTTTGCAGTGCAATCCTCGACTAAAGCTCCCAATGTTTAAGAAGGAAAACCAGTTTTCTACAGTCTGGACTACAACGGAATGGCCAAATAAGCACAATGTGGTGGACGTTTACGATCGGTAAGTACTATCAAATCTTTTTCCTGCCCATACTCCTGTAAGTTTTTTGAGAAACAAGGCTGTCAGAAATCGCGACCGGCCGCGGCTTTTTCTTGAAAATGTCAAAAAGCCGCGGGTTTCTAGAGTTTCAACAGAAAACATGACTTGATATACTTTTGACTGTTTGGTACCATTCTGAAAATTTTGAAATTTTCAAGAAAAGCCGCGGCCGGCTGTACGACAGCCTTGTTGAGAAATAACTCGATGAGAAAACTTCTTGTTTTAGACCCGACCATACAGTGATATCTTCCCTCCAATCGCTAACTTTGCTGTACCTTTCTGCCAGGATACAGACGAACAATTGGAGGATCTTGATGAAGAAGTGCAAATCACTCCAATTGTTGTCAAGTTAGCAGGAGCTATTCGTAACACGATGGCCCTAATGTTTGTTTGCCAAGACAATTTTTAATTGGAGGAAGAACTGATTCGATCGGGGTACATGGGAATACTTCAACTCTGTATGTATATTGTGCACGGAAGGTCGCGATGTTGAGCTTATCAAGGAAGGATATGAAGAAGACGTGCCTCTTGTGCAAAAAAAAGAAGGTAGTAGTTGGACTATGTCATGCAATGGCTCATTGCTATCGAGGAGCAGTTCTGACTGGCATCGCAAAGTCACTCCAACTAGAAACCAATTTCCGCAGACAAACAAAACAAATCGTTCAACACCGGAAAATCGATGAGTCTGTGAAGCAAACGGTCCGTGCGATTAACATGTTGGATTCACGAGTTTATCACACCCTAGCTGCGCTTTTTGGATCTTTTCCGGAGGTCACCCAATGCACCGTACTTTTGTGTCCGGCCATGGGTAGTGAATATGCAGTATTACAAGGATCACAACATGACAATTGGAGAGTTTCTCGTTGAATACTGCTTCAATCGTAGTTATAAATATCCTTTGTCTAACTGTGAAGGGCTTATGTTGGATCACTTAAGGAAGTTGTTCTGTAGAAGAGTTTGTGTTGAGTTCTCTATTTGAACTGCGAGCAAAACAGACAACTCCCTGGAAACCGATCAGAAGACTATGCTGACTTGGAGACATTGTGGAAAGTGAGTAATTAACATAAAATACGAATTGAAGATAACACTAATGTTATTTCAGATGCAACTGCTTTTCTCAGATGATTAAATTCGACAAAGCGATATGACATCTCTCATTTGCAACATTTCTCAAATACATTGGATATTTCAAAACTGCTTCGACCTATTCTAAGTTGTAAAGAATTCACCACCTCGCCGATGAATACAACAAGAAAAAGATTCCTGGCAGTTTGGATTCTGGTGGTGAACATGGTTGGTTTACTAAACCGGAGGTGGGAATGCGGTGAAGAAAAGCGTGCAGTGAAACAGGTTCCGGATTTGATTGTCGGCTGTACAGGGAGGACCGTACCATCGCTGAATACGCTGCAATCACGAAAACTCTCCTGTGGCTTTGGATATCGGATCGTCTACTGGGTCGAGTATGTAGCACCGGATATGCTGCTGCGCAAAAGGTCGTGTTGTGATACGTTTAGTTTTCAGTAAAAATGAGTACGACTATTTTCTATCTGGTTTTTATTGACTCCATATTTTGAGTACCACGACAACTGAACGGACAAATCAGTAAAACTAGTGAAAAAAACTCTTGAGAAGATTGCACTACGTTTCGGATTCATGTCAAGACGCCTGAATACCCTTTAAATGATTTTACTTGCGAAGTTTGCAGTATATCGGAGCGGACAGAGTCAAGATGGTTTGATTATAGAAATGAAGCGAAGTCCAGGTCAAATCAGTCAATAAAACTGTGACTGGATAAGCCACACAATCGAGAACAATCATTGAAAGAAGTATCGAGATAAAATCCCAGTACGTGATAAAATAGGTTTTGCGCCCGACAAAGATGTGAAAAATCATCCGTCGATGGTTTCATTCCTAAATTGGAATGAGGAGAAGATGAAGGACGAGAAAGAAGGCGAGACACCGGCTGCTTCAACCAGGAGCTTCAAAACCCTACAAGAAGCAGAATAGTAATAAGAGTCGCACATTATACAAGTTCAGAAGGAAGGCGGTTTCAAACCAATACTGACAAAACATTAACGGGAAGAGTGTTCTGCGTGAATAATGGAGGAAATCATCTATGTAAGGTGAGTATCTACACATAGCTTTGAAACCGGTTAAAATAGCCATGCTCTTCGGAGTTAGTCCAAAAACTCGACTATATGCAAGGGCTCACACTGCTGATGAGACCGAAGCCCAATTTTTGTCATAACGAAATTTTACATGATACTGTCCAGTGTTGAGGTCGAAACAGTAATAGTTTAGTATAGGCTCGAAATATAGTATTTTTTCCAAGAGTCAAAAAATGAATGCGTCAAAGGCGTGCCAGACACCAACTTTAACGCGTCATTGATACTTTTCACCAAAATTCGGTGATTTTGATCTCAAAAATGATTTAAAACTGGCTCAGACTTGTTTACATAAGTCCGGGTAAGTTTGTCAGATAGCCAATGTCAGATTGAAACGCGCCAAAGGTGCGTCAGACTGCCTATTTGCTCAATTTCGATTGTTTTAGGCTTCGTAATGATTTATTGTAATATAGTAATTCAACAAGACGGTGATTCAGGAAAATATTTTGAAGCTACAAGAAGATCAAATGAGCAGTTTTGAAGCGAGTTAAGCTTTCTGTGGACGATCTCCGTTCACATCGTAGCCGTTCAAGGGATCCTGAACAAGGGATGCTTCCTTTTTCGGTATGACATCATAATCTTTGGTGGTTGCAATCACTGAAATACTCGTAAGTCACCGAGGATGTTCAAATTTGATAATCACTCACAATAAAAAGTCAGAAGTGGGAAGATCATGGTGAAGAGGATGTAATCAATCCCTCCATCCTCACAAAACGTCCCCATCGAATATGGTAGTAAGAGCAAAAAAAAAAATAGTAATCAACCAACACGTAATTCTTTTATTATTGTATTCGATTAGACAATAAACTCAATTTCTGTAATCAATTGCCTAAACAGTCGAAAGGAAGATATCATCAGACTGACCTGAGTGAGATTTTGAAGGCTTATTAATTTGATTGATAAAATGCAAAAAAAACAATTATATGCAAAGGTGTTTTAAAATGAAGACAAATGCCAGAACTCAAGCTCTTCAATCAATCCAGACACCCCAATTTTAATTTTCAGGTAATGAAATCTGATAAAAATCACTCAGACATAGGAAATGATGAGATACTGGGACAAAATAGAGATCAACACTTTGTCAACGGATTATTGCTGTAGTTAATCGAATCTGGCACCTCGGGAATTCAAAAATGATGTCAAGAGTGGTGAGAAGTGTCCAAATAAATGTACCGTATTTTTTATTGCTCGTTTATGTGTTTTTGTAGCATGCAAGGAAATCTCGAGGCTGACAAAACCAATCCAGCTGTTTTTTACTGTCTTATGGTTAATTGGTTACAAGCATTTATCATTTCATATCAGCATGCATGTTTCTCGATTCTTTATTTGTCTTTGAATGAAATCAATTATTTATGATACTTTTGTTCTGATTGGAACTGCATACTCCGTAAGGAGAATGAAACTGTTTTCTCCCGTTTTTCAGGTATTTCTGAGCCTTTCTTTCTATTTGTGCCTGGTTCTCAGAGTATCGAGACGTGTAGCATTAAAGGAAAATTGGAGGATAGTGTGCGGAGCTTCACAGTTGATCCAAAATGCAAGAAAGCGTGTCCGGTAGGTAGAATACAAGCTGGCTCCTGCAGGAGGAGATGAGTTCGTCTACAGAGCAAACGGTTCTAGAGGGGACGATGATGTTCTTGGGGCGGGTATGCAGGACATTAGGGGTGGGTAGTAGGGAGCTATGAACACATTCTTCAGATTTTCAGTTACTACATTTGAAAATTTCTACTGTAGGCGTAGTGATCTCGATAAATGTTCAAGATATCAGAATGCTCAACAAAAATCTGTGATGTGAGATGCGAAGTGGTTCCCACACCAGAATAAGCAAATTGTCAGTGAAGATTTATGGCGTTCTTGTTTATAAGATGAACTTTGCAATTATTTCAGAATAGACCGTCCCTGTGGTGCTTCTTTCTTCTTATTCATTTCAGTCAACATTCAAGAGTACCATTGATCAACCACATGTCTCCGATAGTCTCCCTTCTTCAATTTTCAATTTTAATTTATTGTTTGATGATTTTTGTTGCTGTTCATCAATGAAATTCTGGTTTTGTTACTAATAAATCATTCATGATGCATTTTCCTATATTATCATTAACTATAATTTGTGAAATCGTTATTATCGAATGGATACTACTTTTATTGTTCTTGATATGTTTGTTCTTATTCTATTTCATTAGGTATTAAAATGACAGTTCATACTTTTCAGTTCGTCGAGACAATGAGCAATGTTGTTCCTTCTTTGTGTTCGGTTGCTCTAATCAACATGGAAAAGGCATTCCAAGCATGTTTTGAAAAGCTCACAGAAGAAACAAATGAAATTGGAAGTCTCCTAAAACTTCGAGTAAGTTATTGAAAGTTTTTAATTTTGGAGTTGATAACTCATTAGCTCCTCATATTTCAGCTCGTCAACCAGCTCTTCAATGGCGAGAGCCTTCGAAAGCTTCGAATTCTTCATAAGGAGATAATCATTGAAGTCAACCACCACGCGTTCGCTGTTGAAAATATGAATCGGAGATACAACATGTCAGATCATATTTTGGTAAATGATGTGGATTTGATAATATCTGAGGATGAGGAAAAGGACGAATTCACGAAATACATGAAATAAGTTTTTGATATTGTTACATTAATCCCAGTTACTTGTTTTAGATTCTTGAATGAGACCGTGCAAGTCAAAGTTCACAAATTGAAACTGAAGAACGTGTATCGATTTGGTGGAGCACTTCAGCAAGTAATTCATCATGCTATAGTTAATGTTTTAGTTGGACGCAATAATCGTAAGTGTTCTTCTGAATGATTCTTTTTTACAACTGGTTTTATTTGAAAAATATTTAGGTGACCGTCTCGTGGAGGTTACTGGGATGGAGGATGTCTGTATGTCGGGATGCGAGGACTGCACGTCACTCATCAAGAAGTGCAACGTTTGCGGCCCGATCCAATGGCATGCCTTGACAAGACTAAAACAAAATGAGAAGTATGACACTCTCATTGTCTCAGACAAGTAAGAATTTTAAAATTAATAGTTACCACCTTGTACATTCATTTTCAGCCTACTCACTCTCATTGCTGAACATGCCATGATGGAAACGTTTCTAAATGGAGACGTGCGAACAAATGTCGACAAAATCGTTCCACCACTACAGTGCACTAATTTGGTTCTTGTGGTTACTGATGACTTTTCTGATCCTGATTTCACGCATCTAGTCAGTATCGACGGAACTACGACTCCTCAAGGAATTCCTCTTGTCATTTTGAATGAGGTCTTGAAAAAGTGGACGCCGAAGAAAATAACACTTGAAGCCCACGCATCCAGACCCACCGGTTATTCTTCGTCCTACAATTACCAAGAAGGATTCGATCATACTTTGTTTACAAGTTCTTCTGATAGAATTCAGCAAAATCAAAATCAGATGTTCGATCATGTAACTGTGGATCTCACATTCGCTGGCGTGTTCGTTGACGATTTTATTCGCCATAATCGTGAAAGAAACCTGATTCCCAACGTGTTGAAGATGTTTCCCACCAAGAAGATGACAATCATATTTCCAAGAGGATTTGGAAATGTACAAAATATGGTTTATCCTAATTTCTTCCTCTGCTAAGCAATTTTATCGCACAAACCAACCGATATGAAAGTATGGATAAAAATGTACCCGGATTGTCCAGAACCAAATGCAAATGTGGTGTTCTCCGCTGCGATGAGGATTGATGAAGGAAGATTTGGCGTAGTACAACAACCTGAAAACAATCCAGCTCCGACTCTTGTTCGAAAATGTTTCGGACTGAATCACAAAAACCAGAAAATCTTCAAAACGATTCCATGTCGCAGCAGCAATAATGTGATTGAAGACAAAACGTGTAACAATACGATTATGGTCCAACTGACCGTGGTGGAGCACTTTTTCAATTTATTCGTCCATGCGATTCCACGAGGAACACGCCCATTCACAATTAACTTTATTCAAAGTTTCATCACTCCGGATCATGCGGATAATTGTGAATTTTGCCACCAATTCATGGCGATCTACAAAGCACCCCCTTTTTCCCCTATATTTTTACCAGAGCCACATCATAACATGTGATTCAGTTCTAGCACTTTGAGATATAATCCTTATTCTCCCCTTCGCTACATATTTTTTGATCACTACCTTCCAAACAAAAAGTCATTGTAGTTGCATTTTTATCTTCTCAATTGTTGCCCGTTTTGTTATTAATTTATTTCGTAATTAAACCGTGCCCTCTGCAGTTCGTTTTGACAATAACCGATTATTCCAAAACATATGAAGTTCTAATGACAAACATGGTGCGTCTTATTTGACCTAACTTAGCGGCAGACTGATTTCTTTGAGAATGATACATGTTCACTTTCAGATTTCAGAAGACATGTTTTTCCGCAGAGCCGTTCAGAAACCAGTTGATCCAATATTGATGGGAACCAAATTTCTCGGAGATTAGCTGTTTTTAAATTTGTTCACGCTTTTGCAAAAATGTTTAATTCAAATTTTCAGAGCTCACCATGTATTAAAAAAGATTTTCAACTTTTTTATAAAAATTGAGAAACCGTAAAACCTTTAATAGATGCGCGCCTAGTGGTGCTTCCTTACACGGATATATCTCGGTTCAAAGGGAACCTCAAAAGGATGCTGAGTAGTTTAATATTCATAGAATAGTTTTTCACATTCTTCAAGTTCCAGTGCTAAATTTAATATTCATAATAACCTCGATGTCTTCTGAATAGTGATCGAGCCTAATTATTGATTGCAGTGGTTTCCATCGACGGAGCGTATCGTAAGAGACGCGTTTCTCACTGCCAGATGACGCAGCGATTCTTGTTTGGTCTTGGCAAGGGATGCCTTTCTCCTGGGTATTCTCCATTTGTCCAAGATCTGTGTAAGGAGTGAGCGATGGTGATTGAGTTCCACATATTGATTGAATACTGTGCATCCAGTCAACATGTCTGGGCATAGCTTCTGCGGATGTCTCCAGCCACAAAAAATCTTCACTTCATACTTACCATTTTCCTAGATTTGTGTTTCAAGAAATGCCTTTCTTCATTTTCCTATCTCCATTTTCCTATGCTAGACCTAGTAAATAGTGGCCGACTTACAATCCTTGTGATATCTCTTTTCTCGTTATTTTATACATTTTGACAGAAACCGGCTTTTTTCGAATGTTTTCCCGATCCAACCAAAACTGACTCATTCTATCGGCTTCAAACCTAACTTTTCAATAACACAAAAATCAACTTTGTAGCTATTGCGTTGTTTTGGATTAAAAAATACAGAAATTATTCTATCACAGAATGTGTGCACATTGATTTTTGGTATCCACTACACTCAGTACATAGTCAGAATTTTATAGGCCGACATTATTGAGCGTTGGCACTGTGCATACGACTCTCAGTTGGCACTCTTGTCCGGCTACCATGACTACGGTCGTTACTCTTCCCAGTTTTCGCTACGGATAGCTACTACTTCTATTGTTCTTGAAATGTTTGTTCTTATTCTATTTCATTGGGTATCAAAATGACAGTTCATATTTTTCAGTTCGTCGAGACAATGAGCAATGCTGTTCCTTCTTTGGGTTCAATTGCTCAAATCAACATGGAAAAAGCATTCCGGGCATGTTTTGACAAACTCACAGGAGAAACAAATGATAGTGGAAGTCTCCTGAAACTTCGAGTAAGTTAATAAAACTCATTTTAGAGTTTATATGTCATCTCCTCATATTTCAGCTTGTCAACAAACTCTTCAATACCGAGAGCCTTCGTAAGCTTCGAATCCTCCATAAGGAGATAATCGTTGAAGTCAACCACCACGCGTTCGCGGATGATGATATGAATCTGAGATATAACATGTCAAATCATATTTTGGTGAATGACGCAGATCTGATTATATCTGAGGATGAGGAGAAAGACGAATTCAGGAAATACTTGAAGTAAGTTTTTGGTCGTGTTACATAAATACCAATTTCTTGTTTTAGTTTCCTGAATGAGACCGTGCAGGTCAAAGTTTACAAGTTAATGCTGAAGAATGTGTATAAATTGGGAGCGACACTTAAACAAGTGGCTCATGATGCTATAGTCAATGTTTTGGTCGGACCCAATAATCGTAAGTGTTCTTCTGAATGATATCTTCTTTACAACTGGTTTTATTTGAAACTTATTTAGGTGGGCATCTTGTGGAGGTTACTGGGATGGAGGATGTCTGTATGTCGGGATGCGAGGACTGCACGTCACTCATCAAAAAATGCAACGTTTGCGGACCAATTCAATGGCATGCCTTGGCAAGACTCAAGCAAAATGAGAAGTTCGACACTATCATTATCTCAGACAAGTAACCAATTTTCAATTAATAGTTACCACCTTGAACATTCATTTTCAGCCTACTCACTCTCATTGCTGAAGATGCCCTTATGCGAACGCCACAAAATGAAGACATGCTACCACACATTGACAAAATCATTCCACCACTACAGTGCACTAATTTGGTTTTTGTAGTTACAGATGACTCGCCTGATCTTAATGTCAGGAATCAATTCGGCAACGCTGTAACTACGATTGCTCATGGAATCTCTCTGGTCATTTTGAATGAGGTCTTGAAGAAATGGAAACCGAATAAAATAACACTCGAAGCCCACGTATCAAGACCAACCAGATGGTTTCCGTCTTACAAGTACCAAGAAAGATTTAAACATACTCTCTTTACGAGTTCCTCTGATAGTATCCAGGAGAACCAGCATCAGATGTTCGAACATTTAACAGTAGATCTCACATTTGCTGGGAAGTTCATTGAAGATTTTGACCGCCATAATCATGGAAGAAATTTGATTCCCAACGTCCTGAAGATGTTTCCTACCAAGGAGATGGCTATTATTTTTCCAAGAGGATTTGGATATCTGCAGAACATGACTTCACCTAACTTCTACCTCTGCAAAGCAATTTTATCGCACAAACCAACCGATATGAAAGTATGGGTACAAATGTACCCGGATTGTCCAGAACCGAAAAAACAGGTGATGTTTTCCGCTGCGATTAAGATTGATGATGAGAGGTTTGGCGAAGTACAACAACCTGAAAACAATCCAGCTCCGGTTTTTGTTCGAAAGTGTTTCGGATTGAACAAGAAAAATCGAAAGATATTCAAATTGATCCCATGTCGCAGCAGCACTTACGTCATCGAAGATAAAACGTGCAACAATACAATTATGGTTCAGCTGACCGTGGTGGAGCACTTCTTCAATTTATTCGTTCATGCAATTCCACGAGGAACGCGCCCATTCACAATCGACATCATTCAAAGCTTCATCACTCCTGATCACTCAGAAAATTGTGACTTTTGCAACCAATTCATGGCTATCTACAAAATGCACTTGGAAACTCGTTACCTTCCCCAACGTCAATAACTTATTAATATATTTTGCCCTTCTTTTCTAAATTGTTCCCATTGCCACATCATAACATGTGATTGAGTTCAAGCACATTAAAATATTATCATCCTCTTCGAAACATATTTTTTGAATACTATCTTTGGAAAAACGTCATTGCATTTGCATTTTCTTCTTTTCAATTGTTGCCTATTATTTGATTTATTTATTTCGAAATTAAACCAACATAAATTTACTTTTCAACATTTTTTCTTGGAATTGAATTTTTATCTCTCTTGCTTTACATTAACCTTATAGACCAGAGTCTATATAGACTCATTGATCTGTGTGAGCTTAAATTCAGTTACTTGAGTTAGAATCCTAGCGGTCTAGAAATCAATAAACTCGGGTCAATGCAAACTAGGTTCTGTAAGAATATTTGAAAATCTAACCAAAACCACACATGGTTCCGGAATTTGAAATTAGGATAGGAACCAATTTGAGAATTTCCTTCCATGTATGATTCTCATGCTTCCTGGAAAACATTTGATTGAAAACATACAAAAGGTTTTCTCTAACGTACGGGGGGTTTGCATCGACGCCGAGAAAAAAAAATTAGGTGAAAACATGAAAAATAATTATGACGTTCGCGATGTATGAAATAAACGTATACTTCAATTCATAATTTATTTGAGCAAAAAAAAATTATAACATCAAGAGGGATACTATGCGCAGCTGCATTGAGGTGGTTGGTGCAGTGGAGGATTGTTGCTGGATCTCCTCATCCGGAAACTCGTATAATTTTGGCACTGGTAGATTCTGGAAAACATTTGATTACGCAAAAGTATTAGCTTGAATAGTTGGGAATCTTCATTTGTTTCTCACTTTATTGGAAGAAACTTTCTAGCTTTTTTGTAAAAGTTGTAGCTAAAAATTTTCTACCAAGAGAAAATTTTTATGTGATGATTAAAAAAAACCATGATTGATATCAACAATTTTCCTACTTACCGTCATTTTCACAGGAATCGTCACAAACCCATTTTGATAAATTCCTTATCCAAAACCTTCACCAGGCATGCTTGGTAGAGATCTGAAAAACAATTGAGTGTGTGAATTACTACAACGTCTCATATTTATTCTAAACTACAACCACGGAAAGAACCCGCATGCCGGACACTAATAATAATTTTGGATGAAAGTCTCGACACACGTATTTTTGGAAAGAGCTGGTTTCAATAATGAAATTTTCATGTGTTCGGTAAGATGTATTTCAACTCACTTTTTCAACCGGGACAGGAACCCATAATAATAATAATAATAATATAAAGATACAATAATAAAACCATTTAGAACTCAAAAAAAATCAGTGATTAACATAGGAGGCGACGCGCTCATTGCGTCGCCAGGAAAGAAAGAGTAAAATGCAGAATGATTTTCTTGAGCCAAGAGTTGCCTTTTATACTGGATATCTAGTCGAGAAACGCAGAGAAATAGACCAGGTGGAAATCTGAAAACAATGATGACGTCCACTATGAATGAAGAAAGCAGTGAAATATAGAGCACGTGAAATGAAGAGTATCCGACTAATCTGCTGAATCCAGATTTGTGTTTTTCATGGATATGACGCGCCTATTCTTTTTTCATATCTTCTAGCTTTTTGCAATGTTAATTTGCTTTTCTAGGAAAGGTGAGGGGTCATCTTGAAATCATTTAAAGTGTTATACACCTGAAAAAGCTGCAAGATCCTGCAGGATGGATGAAAATAGACGACGTTATGGATATCATGAAGATATTGAAATCAGGAGAGACCCTGAAAAATGCTTCTTTCTGTGTATAGGTCCTCATGAATAAAAGAGAAATAGGCATTTTCGTTGGTAGGCAAACTAAATAATTGACATTTTTGGTTTAGAACAGACACATTTTTCGATTTTCTGAGTGTCTCGGAAATAAAAATATTTTCAAATACATTAAGTCACATGTGTGTTCTTATCAGTTCAAGAAATCATCGAAGACAAATTGAGAATTTCATTTGGAAAAGCAATTATTTATTAAATCAAACATCAATTACATCTGCGCCACTAATTCATTGGGGTGGTATAGCCTTCATGACTCCATAGAATACATCTGAAAAGATATTATGAATTTTGAGATAAATAGTTTGAATGGAATCTACTATATGAAAGTTCACTTATTACACTTACTACTGTCAGTTCCTGTTTGTGAGTACGTAATAGTAATTCTGGATGATGTACTCTTGATCTGACTTTTGGTGGATCCACTGAGCACATTCTCCCCTTCGTTCAACCTAAAACTCAAAACTATATTCATAAATCGATTCGACAATTACTTACAGGATGATTGGTGTTCCAGTTATATCAGTACCATCAAAGATTTTTATCAAACCGCCTGAATTGGTTGTAGTTCCCCAGTGGAATGTGAGGCGCTAAAATTTTCAAAACTTTAATTTCAAAATAAAAAAAAGACAACTTACAGTCCAGATATGATTTTCATCTCCACTATACGCAACATATGAGCATGGTGCCGCGTAGCAAGGTGAGAAGCCATCGGGGTTATAAGGATTGCTAATTGGAGCCGAACGACCAGTGTAGTTACCAGATTCATAGCAAGTACATGTTGACGCTTCTGTTTCTGGAGAAAAACTGATAAGTTTCAGTTTTGATTACGTCACAAACCAGTTAAGAATACAGCTGCCGCAAATACTGCAAGTTTCCACCACATCATATCTGAAACTTGAAAAAATTTGAATTCGTGAACAAAAATATATATAAAATATCAACAGAATTAAAAAATTGAAGAAATCGAGATGAAAGCAACTTTCAAAGATATTTTAATCTGATAATGATCACACGTGTCTTTTTTTAAAACTAATAATCCTCCGGGTTAGCGACTCCTTATCAGTAAACTATATTTGAGTTTTGATGTTTAGCGTTTAGTATGACCAAAAGATATAGAGAGTAAAAGTACAAAGTGGGACATATTTAATTGAATAGAACACAATGTCTGCTGGATTTACAAATAGAACATTACGAGTAACTTGAAGCCAGATAAGTTGCAATAATATGGAATCATTTTTCCGTAAACCAGAGACAGAAAATCTACTCAAAGTTATGTTTCTCATTCAAAAAATACTTTTTTCAAAAAGAATGCAGAAGTTTAAGCAAATTCTCACTACAACGATATAGAATACCCACTATCTCAAAGTCTTCAAAACTGATAAAACTTTTATATTAGTTCAATTCTTCTTATAAAAACCTTTCAAATGTGGATTTTTTTTTCTCTAAAAACATTTCAAAATGTTCCGAAATCAATTAATTTTGTTTCAAAAACAACTCCCTGCCCAAACAAAAAAAGCAAAAGGATTTCGACCACGGCAGGACTCGAACCTGCAATCCCCAGATTCGAAGTCTGGTGCCTTATCCATTAGGCCACGCGGCCACACTTCTCTTCTGCTCTATAGTGAATGACTAGGAGAAAGGAGGAGGGGGAGAAAAAAGGGGGAAGACAGCGGCACGCATCAAGGTCACCTCCCGTTTTTGTTGTTGACTTGTTTGATGAGTATACACTGAACACATTTTTTTCTCCTATTGATATTTATTGAAGTTCGTAAAATTGCAGAGAGGGAGAGTATGATATGTCCTATGAAACAAAAGATTTACTGAGTTGAATAGACTTTGCGGGAGGCACCTCTATTTGAGGTTTTACAGTATTGCGTAGTTCTTTTAAAGTCCGAGATTTTATGCTTATTCCTAGTCAAATCAATCATTGGTGGAAGGTCAGTTATTCAAATATGAACTGCTCATGATTGGTAAATGGGCGCATAAGATGATGAAATAACTGGAAGGGAGTTTATTAATAAGAGACAATAACGAGTTTTGTACTGTACTTTCAAATGAAATCTGAATTCAAAAAAGTCAATTTTTTCAGAAAAGAAAAAAGTTCAGAATTCACAAATTTTCAATTTGAGTTATCATTTGCAAACTCCATGTGACTGCAGTGATACAGAATCTTTTCAGAACATTCTGAATCAAATTGTATCAGACACTCTAAAAAATGCTTTCGTTCACATTTTCTACGGTGAATTCGTTTCCCGGTTCCATTAAACATCTTGTCATTTGATTTTCTGAGATTTTTCATTTCAACGATTCTGCATCGAATGTATTATTGATTCAAAAGCAATTGATTCAAAAGCTATGAAGAGAACATTGCGGTGATCGCTGAACTATCAGAATTGGACTAACTCTTGACATTGGACTTCTACCCTGTAGTTTTATCAGTATATCAATGTTACTCTTCACATATTATAAGCCTTTTCTAATTTTTGCAATTCCTAGTAGTATTCAGTCCATCTAATCGCCTATTCGTTTAATGGAACCCTCTTCAATTTCCAAGTGCACTGCCACTTTTGCAATTACGTAAAATACTAATGAGACTAAGGTCACCCAATTTTCTTTCCAAAAAAGTGTATAGCCAATTTTCTTATTCAAAAAAGGCAATCTTCACCCGCATTACTCATTAATCAACTCGGAGCATACGAAAATTTCCAATTTTCATCTGCTTCCATTAACCCAAAAGATGAATCTTCTTATATAAATGGAAATCGGTTTTGTGCTCCGCCCAGCTCCGCCCATTTCAAAGCCACGATTTCGAAATAAACGGTAGAGCTCCACTTCATTCATCAGCTCGGTTTGCGGTTATCCGTGGAGAAAATGAATGTGGTGAATCCCACTCTCTGGCTATTAGCCGTTCTTACTGTGGTGCAAACCACCAACTTCCGAGCTGACGGTACTCTTTCCTGTTCCTTATCTCAAAAATGGTGTTATCTAGTGGAGCTATCCGAAAAGGACACCTTGTAAGTTTGTTGATAAATATCTTGAAACTTATAATTATATTATTGTAATAGGCCCATGTTCGACGACCGAATCGGTGATACAGGCTTCCAATGCGTAGACACCGCTAGTGTGGGATACAGTATCATAGGTAGCCAGCAAGGTGATGGACTTGAAAATGTAAGAGCACCTTGGTAAATTGTATTATCATAATTCCAACTAATTTCAGTACTTCTATGAAATCACAATGAGTGTTGCTCACAACTGCACCCAGGAGCCTGGAACTATAAAGAAAATCAACCGCAACACCGCATATGCATCGGTATTCGAAACGTAGGTGCTCTGAAAATTGTTTATATTAATAATGTGAATTCAGTGAGATCTTCGTCCAGTGGAACGTTGACCTTACCGACCAAGGTAGCTCTGTCATCGACTACTCCCTCTAATATCCCAATCCATGTTGCCAACTACACTTTCTATAATTATATATTTCTTTATGTGTGGATCTCTTCTTATTCGACGTCTCATTGCTGATATTTTATTTGTGCAAAAAAAAAATTTGTGTTGAACCGAGTATATTGGAAACGAAAAGTGAAATACTGAAAATTTAGATAAGCAACAGTGAGTGAGTGCGGTGTATCAATTCCTGGTGGTGTCCAGTACAACAATATGATAAGATCAGTTTAAACACTTAAGAAGTTGTAGAATATTATCCAAAAATACTTTCAACTCCAATAATCTTCAACGAGAGCTCCATTTTGGGCCAATTTAAAATTCCAGTTGTACACATACTTTCTGAAACACGCTTTTTTTTATTTTTTGAATTTCAAGGATTCAAAACTCACTCAGCACCAACGGGCACATAAATGACGGGTAATGACAATTTGCGGATGTGGCCGTTAATTAGAGTGCAGTTATGAGTAATAGTGAGGCCGATTTCATATTCCTTCTAAAAAAATATGTTAAATAGTAAGAAAAACACATTCTGAGTAAACTCGCATTCTTCAAACCGTCGTTTTCTTGCATTCCATTTAATTCATAATCGTAAGATGGCTGATGTGTGCACTTGCCACCAAAGGTGTCGATTCTATCATCAAATACCCGCCTGTACACACAGCTTTTTTAGAAATAAAAAGGTATGGGAAGTATATTAAACTTACAACGTGTCAATCTCCCGAAGCTCTATCAAAAAACACCAGAATTGCTCCAGCGAGCAGGATAAAGTACCATTGACATGAAATCGGGTGGATGGTGTCACCGATCCGAGAATAATGATGAGAATGATGACAGAAGTGGTAACCATACTGAAAAATTGATCAAATTGAAAAAAATCATTCAAAAAATTAGAAAAAAAGCCGTCGCTTAAAACCAATAATGTTTACATCGTTGTTGTCTTCTCTCTCATACTATGCTATTTTGTTCTGAAGGGATAGAAATAGGTTAGAAAGCATGGAAAGCAGATTAGACGGGGATATCAGTATCTTTTGTGTAATTTTACCAATAAACTTGCTGGTGGAAGCGAAACATGTTGAGATATTGCTCTCTCATTTTTTGATCGAGTGAACTTGACTTTTTTTGAATTTACGTATATCATGTGTGAAGAATCTGCAAATAAACTAATTCAATCTGTCTCTGAAAAGTGTAAAACAAAAGATAGTCCTATTCGTCAACTCGATAGAGCTCCAAATTCGAAAATTTCAAAAATTTCAAATACTACGATGACAAAGTTGACGTATTCTAGACCAGCCAGAACTATATTTCATTAACATTGCCATATTTGTGTTTCCAACTCTGAAATTATCAAAATAATATTTTCAAATTCACTGTGACGATATTCTCTACTCCTCCAGACCCAATTCCTTCAGAAAATACTTCAAACGCCACCAAAAACATTTCTGCGTTCGGGGGGAATCGAACCCCCGTCGAATGCTTGGAAGGCATCCATGCTGACCATTACACCACGAACGCGCTGAGAGAGATGAAATGTGACAGTCATGATATGTCGACCACCCCGACCTGCCGCGCCGTTGTTTACACTTTTTTCTTCTTCGTCTCTCGCCAAGTCGAGGAGGGAGGTTTGAGAAGAAACTTGTCGGCGGAAAGGAAAAATCGGGGGTAGATTGTAGAATGAATGTGAAGGAAAGAGAAATCAACTTATCAATGTCTTTTTCGATAATTTCCAAAGTGCAAAATTACAAATTCCGAAAATTTGGAGAAGGCGACTTTTATCTTTTTCACCCCTTCGGTTCCATTCCCTTTTTCCCTTCTTTTTTCGATATTTGCAAGAGATAGATGAGTGCGGAGGAAGAACGGTCTTTGCAAAGACAATTGGGCAAAGATGTGTGACGTCAAAACGTCAGAGAATCCTGTAGACATGCGAATGCGAAGATAATGACATTTTTGCAGAAGTGAACTGTTGAGGTATAGAATATGTTTATTTTGAAAAAATACAAAGAGTAAAATTTTTTATTACAATCGGCGATTCAATAGAAAACCCCATGCGAGAATCACGAGTTAAGCAAAAATAAGAAGAATGTATTAATTAGACGAGTGCTAGAAGTTCGTTATTTTTTGGTTCACAAGAAAAATATTCATCACATTTTTTTCAAAATCTAGTTTTCCATAATTTTAAATTTTATATCATATATAAATCTGAAAAAGTTAAGTCACTCGTTGTTAATGATAGCTTTTTTTACTCGTCTTATTCTGCTGCTTTCGAGAACACTTGCTTGGATCGTTCACAAAAAATTTGTCAACTACAAAAATGGTTCCCTATTTTCCTAATCACTTTAATTCCCTAATCACCTCGGACCATGATCGGTACATAATTTTTCTTCCACAATTTTAAAAATCTCTACTGAATTCGATCCGTTATTCATCCATCTGTTCCATCTTTCCTCTTTTTTTTTTCTGCAAAAAAGCATTCTGTTTCATAATTTTCTGCCAGCTGCCGGTCAATATGTCTTTTCTCCTTTTCTTAATCGGCCCAACCCGTCATTTGTCACACTAGAGGCACAGGATAGCCTTCTCGTCAACCGAAAAATTGGGAGAAAGGAAATGAGCAGTAGGCACGGGGAAAAAAGAAGATATTTGAAGGGAGCACCTCAAAATAGAGATGAAGGGACGATTGAACTCTCATGTAAATAAAAACAAGAGAAAAGAGGGAGAATAGGTTAATTGAACAGATGTCTCAAAGAACTCAAAATCATATGCGTTAAGATGTGAAAAACATATTTGGTTGATGCAACTTTTCAGGCGAAAATGTACGTGACTTCACATGACGTTCCGCTTTATGAAGTTATGACAAAGTTGGTCAGAAGTAGAATTGGTTAGGTGGATCCCATTTGTGCAATTAGACGTTTGACTTTTTTTTGAAAATAGAGCTACGAGCGCCTTGAACTTCCGTAGTGCCCCAGCTGAATTCCAAAATTGGAAGAAAGACAAATTGATATTTGCCTAATGAGATGCTGAATTTTAGAAAGTCCTGGCCTAGACTACGTCAACCCCTACATTATTACGGTAGCACTTGTTTTGGCTGGCATTTTGAAAGAGACTTAAAATCAGACTTGAATCAGACTTGTCACGGGCCGGGCCGGGCCGGGCCAAAATCAGGAAAAATCTCGGCCCGTAGCCCGGCCCGGCCCGGTCGGCCCGTTTTGAAACAGTTTTTCAAAACATTTTGAGTTTTTGAATTTTTTTTGGGAAATTTTTGGAAATTTTTTGATATTTTTTGAAAAAAGTATAGTTTTTGAATAAACATTTAAAATTGAATTAAAATGTGAATATGTAGGATAATTTAAGCATTTTTACTCTATTTTTTCGAAACATTTCAAAAAAAAATTGGCAAAATTGGGTACCCATTTTTGAATCCGGGCCGACCGGCCGGGCCGGGCCAAAAGAAATTTCGGCCCGGCCCGGCCCGGTCAAGAAAAATCTCGGCCCGGCCCGATTTTTGACAAGTATGCTTAAAATCAATTTTAGACAAACTTTTTTGTGTAATAAAGTTTTCTAATCGAAAAAATATTTAAAGGGAGTTTAATCACAACTGTTTATCTGCCAAAAATAGAAGTGATACAATTGCTTTTCTGGGTTTCTGGCTTTTTCACAAAATATTGCTAATGTGCTTTTCAAACCTATATCCATACGTATTAAACTGAGAAATTGAAAAAATTGGGTCTAAAACTGATTTTTTCTCTTGAAAAATGCAATTTTCGCACTGGAAATTACTTGAAACGTGTATATCTTGATTCAGTAATGAATTTTTCAAATTTGGATCATATATTTAGAATCAGCGTGTTGAGATGTACTAAAAAGAATATCAGCCGATTTGAAAGGACGAGTTATGAAATGACGTCATTTCTGTGAAGTAAGCATCTTACTCTTCTATATTCTGTATTCAAAGTTTCATACAACTGATAAAACAAAATCATCGCATAGGAAGATGAAATCATTCAAGACCACATTACTCTCAATTCGTTAATATGCTCGTCCTGTGTCTGCTTCACTTGAGCGAATCCGTTCAATGCATGCACCCGCTTACGACGTGTTGCTCTGATGCGGAAGAGAATCAAACGGGGAATCATAAATGCCACAAACGGAATAGTCTGAAAATCAAATTTTTGTTTGAATGTTAAGTTTTTAAAACTCACATAGACATAGGTGACAAAGATATTGAAGACGAATGGTGAGATAGAGGGTCTGACTGCCAACAAGACAAAGATACCAACAGTGTAGATAAACAAGAAAATACTCGAAAATAGACTCAAAATGCATATAGTATTCGTTGTTTCAACAGCTTGTCGGTTTTGGAAACGGGAACTCACTTTAAAACGGGTTCTGAAAAATATTAGTTTTTTGAGCCAATCGAAGGAAAGTACTCACGAGAATTCATATTTCTTGTTATGCTTTCTGATAAGCAGCGCCATTATAGAAACCAATAATGTTAAGACGAAACACGTCACAAGGAAAATTTTGGTCCGTAAAATGCTTTGCCTTGGGATCACATAACAGGCAAATACATATCCTTCCAAAGGATCATCCCACACAATCAGATAGGCAGTCAGTATACTGGATAAGGGGACCACCCAGAAGACGATAACTCGAATATTAAGTTTTATTTTGTTTGTGTATTTTTCCGTGAAAATTGTTGCAAACAATCTTTCTATTATCAAACCAGTCTGATTATAAATCATGCCACTTGTAAAGCCCATTAAACACTTGAAACGAAAAGTACAATCCAGAGCGGATTGTAATGGAATACATTCTTGGTATATTCCAAAAAAATTAAAAACACTTTTGTAAAATGAAATAAATTCTTCTATGCAATAGAATATTTCATACATGACACTAAAAAACAATAGCTGGGACATCAATGTTTTGGCAGTCCTCTCATAAGTTGGTGTCTTCCAAATTAGACATAGAGCTAAATAAGCGTAGTAGAAAGTTACACCAGTTATAATGAACCCAGCGACTAAAGATAATAGGAAATCGGGACGCCTGAGACGATCCACGTCGGTCGGAGGGGCACAACTGAGGTTAGACATTGTCTGAAATTTATATTGTTAAGATACTAGATTCATTCAAACGTCTGCAAAAGCATGATTAGCAAAATTTTCTAATTGAAATAACAAAAACCCGAAAAAAACACTCAAAAAAATTTCTCGTAACAACAAGAAGAGCCATCGGAAAACTCGAAAAACAAGGCTAGTTTTTCAGACAAACATCGTATGCGTATTTCCGATTGGTGGGAGATTCTCACAGTATGACTAATTAGTTTTTGGGTACTGAGAGAAAAAAAAAGAATATGTTCGAGCAAGGGTCGTGTTTGTATTTTTAAGAATATTAATCAGTGCATTGAAACGGAAGGGCAGAAAAAAGAAGATAATGATGAATGAGATATGACGGTTGGCTGGGTAGGAAGAAAGAAGAAAATATGGTTGTTTTTGGGCGGAGCTTTTGACGAAAACAAGAAATTATACCTGAGATCGTTATTCAAGTGCAAAAATGTTGGAAGATTTGTCAAAACTGTTAGTCACAGCGGATAAGGAACAGTTATCGGAGTTATCAGGTAATGGCTGACCTGGGGAAGTGTGTCAAACCTGTAACACAAACAGTTGCAGAAAACAAATGCAAACCTGTTTACATAAACTGTCACAAAATCTCACGCTTTTGTACTTTTCAACTTTAGATTCTGTAGCCGTGCAATTTTTTGCTGGATACAAATAACTTGGCTCTATTGGCAAAGAATGGTCCCAACCGCAAAGAACGGTCCCAACCGCAAAGAATGGTCCCAACCGCAAAGAATGGTCCCAAAATTTTTGGTGACCCAAATTTCCGAATTACATGGTCCCAACCGCAAAGAATGGTCCCAACCGCAAAGAATGGTCCCAAAAATTTGGGTGACACGAATTTCAGAATTGAATGGTCCCAACCGCAAAGAACGGTCCCTCAAAATTGATACGAAAAACGTTTCACCATTCTCTTAGGCTTAGGTTTCTTAGAAATTGGTGAAAAAATTGACAAAACCGATTATTAATCGTATTTGTCAATTTTTTCCCAATTTCTAAGAAACCTAAGCCTAAGAGAATGGTGAAACGTTTTTCGTATCAATTTTGAGGGACCATTCTTTGCGGTTGGGACCATTCTTTGCGTTAGGGACCATTCAATTCGGAAACTTGTGTCACCCAAAATTTTGGGACCATTCTTTGCGGTTGGGACCATTCTTTGCGGTAGGGACCATGTAATTCTTTGGGACCGTTCTTTTATTTTTTGGGACCGTTCTTTGCGGTTGGGACCATTCTTTGCCAATAGAGCCCAATTTTTTAATAGCAATAAAAACTTGATAAAATTTGTTGAATGGTCCCAAAATTTTTGGTGACCCAAATTTCCGAATTACATGGTCCCAACCGCAAAGAATGGTCCCTACCGCAAAGAATGGTCCCAAAATTTTGGGTGACCCAAATTTCCGAATTACATGGTCCCAACCGCAAAGAATGGTCCCTACCGCAAAGAATGGTCCCAAAATTTTGGGTGACCCAAATTTCCGAATTACATGGTCCCAACCGCAAAGAATGGTCCCTACCGCAAAGAATGGTCCCAAACTTTTGGGTGACACGAATTTCAGAATTGAATGGTCCCTGCCGCAAAGAATGGTCCCTACCGCAAAGAATGGTCCCTCAAAATTGATACGAAAAACTTTTCACCATTCTCTTAGGCTTAGGTTTCTTAGAAATTGGAGAAAAAATTGACAAAACCGGTTGGTAATCGTATTTGTCAATTTTTTCCCAATTTCGAAGAAACCTAAGCCCTTAGGCGCAGAATGGTGAAAAGTTTTTCGTATCAATTTTGAGGGACCATTCTTTGCGGTAGGGACCATTCTTTGCGGTAGGGACCATTCAATTCTGAAATTCGTGTCACCCAAAATTTTGGGACCATTCTTTGCGGTTGGGACCATTCTTTGCGGTAGGGACCATTCAATTCGGAAACTTGTGTCACCCAAAATTTTGGGACCATTCTTTGCGGTTGGGACCGTTCTTTGCGGTAGGGACCATTCTTTGCCAATAGAGCCAATAACTTGTACTTTCGTGACTTCATGACTTCTGAGAAACTCCCACAGTCTGAATAATTAGTTTTTTTCTACTTTCAGAAAATCAACAGTTTGTTTTCTGACTTGTTGATGTGTTGCACTTGATGTGTTGCGGTCATCGGATTTTCGTTAACGCGTCTGTGCCGGAGGTTGTCAAAATAATTATTACCATCGGATGAGGCTTTCAAACGTCTTTGTAAGATAGGTAGGGAAAACTGTTTTCTTTGAGCAATTAATCAAAACAGTCGGGAAACAACCAATGATTTAAAACAGAACAGATGCTGAGAGTCACCCACTTTATACAATTCTGAATGAAAAAAAAACAAGATAAATGACTTTTAAAAATCAGATTTTATTCTGGATCTGAAATTCTGAACACTGTTACTTGGAATGTTTTTTTGTCAGATCAATTGAAAGTAATGGTGTCAATAATGATCAAACAATGAAATTTCCCTCATGTAAACTCCCAATGTCAGTTCAGCACAAATTGCAAAACTATAAAGTCAAAATCGAATAATAGGAGATTATCTTGTAAAAATGGAAATCCGAGTAACAAAGGAATTTACAGTGAAAATCTTATTATCTGCTTTTCTCATCTTTCCAAACTGTGTTATCTCTTCGAAATTGTCAAATTTGAAATCAGTTACAGTATTAGCCATAAAGAATGCGAAACTTTCAGTTTTTAGTAGAGAATTATCAACTTCGTGAGTGTGAGACGGACTCCCGGATAGTCTCGCAATATCGATTTTATATGGAGTGTATAGATCACGATTAGAACTTTATTTTTGTAGTAGACATTTTTTTTTTTGCTCGGGCAAATTCTAAGAAGTTATTAATCGTCAAAGTAATTTTACGCAACTGTTGCTCTTTTCAGTGGTAAAAGATATTTTTGAACTGTTTACATTAACTGCCTGGACATTGTTAGGATATGCCCGTGCAAAAATTGTCAACTGCAAGTGTCCCATTTTTTTTGGCCAGTACTATATGTAAACATTCAATATTGGCTGTATTTTATTTCTTTGACCCTGAAAAATTTGAATTTCAAGTGAGTTTAAGGAATAATTTGAAAGCGTGTCACGAAATTGAGTAAAGAGTTCTAAACGATTGACAGAAATATAATCAGTTTATTATTTTTTGGAAGTCTGAGTTATTCGGCTTCAAAAAACTCATTCCGGTGTTAGCGAGAACTATTGAACGCGTGTTAGAGATATTTGGTTTTCGGGTTGAAACTAGTGAACCAATTTAAAATTTATTACGAATCCTGAAATACTTATTTGGTGTTCGTATTCTTTATTTTTCATAGATTTCAGTCTCAGAAGTACACCTGTAATTGTTCCAGTATGACCTTCTTGTTTGTATTTAATTATTTTTGAATAACTAGTTCGTTCATTTTCTCGTTCGTCATTTTTCCTTCAACTCCTGCAATGACTAATCTCCATCTAGCGTATCAAAAATCTCGCTGACGTCTCTTATCCCCCTTTCTCTGCTTTCTCTGAGTCTCTGGGTGTAAAATTTGTCTGGGCTCTAGCCGGTGCCAGCCAGTGCCGACTGGCACGGGCTTAGGGGCTCACGGCTCACGTCTCCGCCACCTGAATGAGTCAACTGACTCCATTCCCTTGGAGTCCAAGTATAGCAGCTGCCGGTTGCCATGGAGTCAGCTACTCCCGAGGATTTGGCTCTCCTCGGCTTACTACAACATCTCTAACGTCTCTCAGTAGGCTACTCTCTTTTTTCAGCTGTGATGT
The DNA here is from genome assembly GCF_010183535.1 of Caenorhabditis remanei. NCBI lineage: Eukaryota > Metazoa > Nematoda > Chromadorea > Rhabditida > Rhabditidae > Caenorhabditis > Caenorhabditis remanei. Next base: position 19,731,082 of record NC_071333.1, read on the forward strand.
CTTACTTTTTGCCGCTGACTTGAAGAAAATCGAAACGAAGGAAACAAAATAAGGGAAGAAAGAAAATGAGAAAAAAAATTTAGCTTGAAAAGAAATGTTCATGTATAATCAAAAATTATTTAGAAATGACGAGAACTACACATAGTCATTTTATCACAATTTTGAAAAAGTGGTCAAAATAGTATAACGTGAAATATCCGAAACGTTAGTATCTAGAGCAGAAAAGATGAAGAATGCCAGAAAAATTTGAAATGCAAACTCGTTTTCTCAGTCATTTACTTCGTTCTAATAGTTGTTATTCCTCCCCATTCGGGTCGGGATAATACGTTTTCCTGTATCAGTATCGATCGAATAGCAGCAAAATTTCTACAGAGAATACAACAGTGTATATTACAAGTTTATTGATTTTTATAGGATTTAGTGGCATTGTTTTTGGTAGGAGTGTGGTCCGGACCACACGTACAAATGATACAAAGTGGGATTAGTTAAACAGGAAACGAGACAGGCAAATAACGTTGGGAAAGGTTTGAAACAAACAGGTTACCGTAAAAACTGTATTTGAGGTGCATGAACCTTTATTTAAATGGTCCGTCGAGGTGCAACTCTATAAGAGGGACACTTTAAAAAGAGGGTGCACCTCTATTTTTCATCGACGAACTAGCCGGATTTCGGTACCAAACGAATTCTTAAATTTAATGATTTCAATGGTTTGTGACGAATTCATCGAAAATTTACGCTAAAAAGTGGAATATCTTGCATTTTTACGGCAAACTATGTTTTTAACTACAAAAATGCTGGAATAGTAATGCGAGAGAACAGTTCGGAGCCATTTGATGTTAGTATTAGAGAAAAGAGCAAATCGCTGGAGGGCAACTGTATTAGAGGGGCACCTCAATTCACCGTCACCCCGGATAAGAGAGAGTTATCCGAGTTATTCGATAATGGTTGGCCAGGGGAAGTAGGTAGGACCTGTAATACGAACAATTGCAACAAAAAAAGAAATACAAATCTGTTTACACTGAATTTCACAAAATCTCTCACTTTGGTACTTTTGGACATTGCAGGCATACGGCATATTGTTTGTTGGATACTAGTCACTGCAAATGTGATAAATTATTTGACAATTCGCAGTCACCAGCCCATCGAATATTGATTAACGCATCAGTGAAAGGGCTTGTCAAAATAATTATGACAATCGGATAAGGCTTCCAAAGTTCTCTGTAGAATAAGTAGGGAAAACCATTTTCTGATATTCAAAATCGATTTATGCTTTTTGTAAATATTTGATATTGGCTATATTATAATTTTTTGATCCTGCATAATTTTAATTTTAATTGATTTTTAAGAGTAATTTGAGGGCGCGACAGAAAACTGAGTCAGAGAACATCAAATCCCTTTGAAACTTTTATGTTCCTAAGTTTAAAGCTTTATTTTTCGTATTTTTTCAGTAGTTTTTTTTTAATGTTTCTTAAGTTCTGGAGATGTTCAGTTTCAAAAACCCCGTTCTAGTGTTAACGAGAACTAATGAACACGTGTTGAAGATAACGAACCAATTTAATCATTTTTTATAGACATGATGTCCTGAGATATGATGTTTATATTCTTTATCTCTCATGCATGTAAGTCTTTAGAAGTACACCTGCAAATATTCCAGTTTGATCTTCCAGGGTGAACACGTCGATGGATGAAGCACTGTTTGTATTCAATCACTTCCCGATCACTAGTAATTAAACTTAGATTGTACATTTCCTTGTTCGTCATTTTTCCTTTTATTCCTGCAATGACTAATCTCCATCTAGCATATCAAAAATCTCGCTGACGTCTCTTATCCCCCTTTCTCTGCTTTCTCTGAGTCTCTGGGTAGAACATTTGCCTGGCCTCTAGCCGGTGCCAGCCAGTGCCGGCTGGCACGGCATAGGGGCTCACGGCTCACGTCTCCACCACCCGAATGAGTCAACTAACTCGCTCCAGGTATATCAGCTGGCGGTTGTCATGGAGACTGTGGTTGCACTAATCCCGCGGATTTGGCTCTCCTCGGCATACTACAACATTTCTAACGTCTCTCAGTTTTCTACTCTCTTTTCTGAAGCCATGATGTTTCTATTTTTGTAGAAAATCAAAACGAAGGGAAAAAAAGGAAAGAAAGAAATTGAGAAAACACTTATAACAAGACATTACCCGTGTTGACATGATAAACACGTTCAATTTCGCTTGAACGTAAATAACGTTATAGAAGAAGTGAGAAAACGAGGAATTGGAGAAATATCAGGTTCGCGAGGACCGCGCAGAACAACTTCTCCACCAAAGCTCTTTTTGGGTCAGGAGAACGGGAATTGAAACCTTCAGTGCATTTTTTAGCATTAAGTCCAAAGATTAAAGTTTCTTACAAGGAAAATATTTGGAGACGCGGCTTTCAAACTATCTATAAATTTGGGTATAGGTACTTTCGTCTACGGGGAGTCCATTTCTGCTCTCAAAACCGGTTAAATGTGTCTGCGAGCCGAGTTAAGAGCTCTCAAATTTTTCACATGATCAAGCTTTTTTTGTCGCGGAAGGAGAATATAAGGTGACCTGTGAACTCTCAAATTGATACCTCACTATTCTGCACGTGTCATTGACCTTAGCCTGGTAAGGAACTAATACGACAGTAACCTTTAACGTAACCCGGATTATCAAGCGTGAAAGTCAGAAGAATGCATAGGAAATACAATATGTACTGATGTAACGGATTCATTGAAAAGGAAAACACCAAACTATATCTATATGAACACTCGAATACTGAAAATCTGAAAATTATTTGTACTTCTTGTTATTTGAAAGTCATTGGTGGACAAGTTTACCGTTTTCATGTGATACTGTCTTACAATCGTCAAATTGAAATGAAACAGAGACTAGTTTCTCTTTTTCTCCCCACATTTGCTTTCTCTACACACATACATTCAAATCAACCAACTCAAAATTATAGCTCAACACAAACTTTTTGCACTTTTTACTTTTTGATGAACCATTGTCTTTACTACATCTTTACATACACATCGCATTCGATACATACACGTTAACATCCCCAAAATGTTTTCTGTTTCAAATCATTATTCTGTAACTGGGATGTTTGATTTCCTTGGTGGAAGAACTTTTGGGTGATCACAGAACCAAAAATTCTGTTCTTCTTCGATTATCTCCAGCCTATAATTTTTGGTAGGTTTATGTGAGAAATTGAAAAAGTGAATGAGGAAATTTGATGGAATAAACAAACAAGTACTCGCAAATGGCACGAGATCTTACATTTTTTGGACTGGAAGTTTGATCGGAGAAACCCGAAAAGAGCGAAATATGATGTGATATTAACGGATTTACGGAAAACTGAACATAGAAACAACTGTAAATGACTAATTCCTCTCAATCGATTCTCTCAAAATCATAATCTTTCTGGAACCTGTGAAAAAAGAGAACAATTGCTTCGGTAGCTGGACAATGGTTGCTTCAAATTCTTATAATGATAAAAACAAAAAAGACAATATTTAAACTAAAATAACAAATGACGTCACGCTATCCGGGCGACGGGGACTTTGTATTTCACAAAGACAATTCCCCAATTTTTTCCCTTAGAAAGTGCACATGACTCGGTGTGCTCATGACAACACACGTGTACTTCTGCTGTATAAAAAGACCAGAGTAGCACTTCTTTAACAAATTTTATCAAGTTTTTATTGCTATTAAAAAATTGGGCTCTATTGGCAAAGAATGGTCCCAACCGCAAAGAACGGTCCCAAAAAATAAAAGAACGGTCCCAAAGAATTACATGGTCCCTACCGCAAAGAATGGTCCCAACCGCAAAGAATGGTCCCAAAATTTTGGGTGACACAAGTTTCCGAATTGAATGGTCCCTAACGCAAAGAATGGTCCCAACCGCAAAGAATGGTCCCTCAAAATTGATACGAAAAACGTTTCACCATTCTCTTAGGCTTAGGTTTCTTAGAAATTGGGAAAAAATTGACAAATACGATTAATAATCGGTTTTGTCAATTTTTTCACCAATTTCTAAGAAACCTAAGCCTAAGAGAATGGTGAAACGTTTTTCGTATCAATTTTGAGGGACCGTTCTTTGCGGTTGGGACCATTCAATTCTGAAATTCGTGTCACCCAAATTTTTGGGACCATTCTTTGCGGTTGGGACCATTCTTTGCGGTTGGGTCCATGTAATTCGGAAATTTGGGTCACCCAAAATTTTGGGACCATTCTTTGCGGTTGGGACCATTCTTTGCGGTTGGGACCGTTCTTTGCGGTTGGGACCATTCTTTGCCAATAGAGCCAAAAATTGTCGATTATCTTCTTCATTATAATACTTTTTGTCAAATTTCAAGATTGAGTTTTTAAAATTTTTCGATTCATAGTGATTGAGATTAAGGACAAGGTTCCCATTTAATTTGTAGCGATTTGAAACAGTTTAACAATTTAGCAAGATACATCCATATGCACTCTTTTTTGACCTATTTGAATGAGTTTGTTGGTTATTCCCGATCCAAGGCTTTCCATTACTGCAGCCATCCGCTCAAGGAAGCCACCATTACAAAATTCAAGCCGTTTATTTGGAAATAAATTCGGTAGTCCAGAAACCCTCTGGGTCGCCAGGCCATCATATACTTTGGGTCTGCAAGTATCCTCAACAAAAAACCGCATCCGGTTATTGAATACCCAGGTCTCGATAACGTATGTTTTCTGAAATTGTGTTTCAAATGTTTTTCCAGCAATTCCATTCCCCATTTCCCGTCTTTTGAGATATTTGGATTACTCAAACGCTTGATATCACTTTTTCATTCCCATCGTGTAATTTTCCCCAAAAATTTCACCGGCCAACCTGCAATTTTGGGATTGTTTATCACTTTCCCACACCTTCTGACTGAAAAACCTTTTCAAAAGGTTTTGAAATCACAAAAAAATGTAGCCTCGCCAGAATGTAGTTCGGAGCTTTTTGCAAAAATGCACGTGACTTTTCTCGGAATTTAAACAAAAACCAGGAAGTTGATAGTTGTTGATGGAAATCAGGAAAAATGATGACAATGGAAAATCAGAAGACGGTTCACAATAAGCGATTTTTGAATTGCATGTTCTTCGATAAAGATCTGAGCAGGAAGTTTGGTGACGGCTGAATGCTGAAAATTGAACCCTAGTGTTCAAAGGATACAAACAATCGTACTATTGATATTATCAAATTTCGGATTGACTATATAACATTTCTGAACTTCTTCTAGTAGCGATGACTCAAAGCCAACTTTACTACTTGATAATCCACTAAGCTGGATTTGATACCAATCCTCATATGTACCTTAAATCTCTCAAGATTTTGGTACTGCCATCTAATCCGGCAAGATCAATATCTTGGCAGGATTCCGAAAGCATCCAAATCCAAACATGGCGATCCGAAAAAAGAAGTGGAGTGTAAACAAATTTGTAAATTTTAAAATCTGTTCTGAGCGGATCGGATGTACCGGGAGATTGATTTCGAATTAAAAATGAATCCTAAATGTTTCGAATGAGTTGACTCATCGTTAAATTGTAAACTGTAAAACCTTATTGAGAAACGGTATATATTTTACAAAAGGTTATACTGAATTCCAACTTTTCAATTATGACATCTCTAATTCCGTGTCGAGACCGTAGACATGGTTCTGTAGTTATCTATAAATCCCAAAACTGACATTCTCCTAGAAGAATCCCATCTCAGGACTAAATTTAAAAGATTTCTATTCTGAAAATGAGAATAATTCCAGAAGTTCTCATTCCTTCACTCCTGTTAACTTTCCATCGATTTCTACCAATTTGAAAACGTCCAAGATGTGGAAATCGTTCGATCTCCTATAGTTAATCTGCTCTTGTCATGAACTTATCAACGTATGTGTCACAGATTATCCCATTGTCATTTAAATTGGCAGAATAGAAAATGAGATTATCAAATATCACAATGAGAAGAAACACTTCTGTAATACTCTGGAAAACATGTTTGTGAAGTCACAAATCTCCCGCTAATCTATCAGATTGAAGTTCTTGTTAATGGATGTAATAGTTTTGGTGACTGATATAGATCGAAGATGGTTTGAAACTGGACGACATTGCGAGTGTTAGAAAGATATAAAAAAGACAATAGTCTCTATACACTTTCAATTTTATATCACACCGGCAAAATGAAAAAAAAACTGGATAGCACTGTTATTGTACTGATTGAAAACAAAACAACGTTTCCATTCATCTATAACAAACACTTTTGAAAAGTCAAGTATCCATTTTTTCAAACTGACAACCAGTTTTAGATTGCACTAATTTTGTCTTGTTAATTCGCAGAGACAATTTTTCCAGGGCAAGGAGTCTGAAACATGAGAAATCGAAATCTACACCGACTCTATAATTTTTTGGTAAAATTTTTGGAAGAATAAAAAAAGACAGCAAAAAACTTGAGTTCTTGACCCTGACTTTCCACTTCAAAATTTCTGAAAAGTTTTTTTGAAAACACGACTGAAAATTCAGTCGCTTGTGGTGCGTCTAAAAAGGAATGGGGTCAATCCGTGATCGTAAACCAATTTTTCTAAATATATATTCCCTCCTCTCCGTATTGAAAGTGCACATGACCCGGTGTGCTCATGACTAAACACGTGTACTTCGAAGTATTAAAAGTAGCGGAGAAATTATTTTTGAATTATTTTCTCATTTTGATTCTGAGAAATATAAAATTGGAATTTGAGTGAAAGAACCTCATTGACAATGGAAGCTTTGTCACTTCCTACTAAAAGTGCTTTGAGAATCATTAACTGTTTTGTTCATTCTGCTTATTGCTGTTTCGAAAACCTATCAAATTTCATTTCCTCAGTTCCAACTTATTCCCAATCGATCGGTAGTGATTTCATTCTATCAAAATGCATTTCCAAAAAACCAACTTTTCCCTGGTCACCCTACAATTTTCAGTTTGTTTACTACTTTCCCAATCGAAACCTTTTTTCAAGAAATTTTAAGACCACAAAAATGTAGCCCAAATTTGGTGGCTCAAAAGGTTTTTGTCAGAAGGATCTGACTAACCACATGACTTTTAGGAAGTGTTGAATGTAAACAACCTTTATGGGAAAGTTTGAAAACAGATTCGTGATATGGAAATTTTGATTTGAGTGTTCTTTGGTGAGGATCTGAGAGAAAACATTGTGAGGCTGAAATATGAACCTGATGAACGAAACAAAACATTTTCATTGATAGGAGTAGAGAGGTACAATATACTCGATACACTTTCAATTTTCTATAAAACCAGTGAAACAAGAAATTAACTGTCTTGGGTTTTGAGTTTTTGTGGCTGGTATGGGTTTTAGATAATCATAATAGGTGTTTGATATGAAAGGTGGATTAAATGACGCAACTACATTTCTATTTCCAAAATTATGACCTTGCTATCCAACGAGAAACTCTAAAGTTTTCAGAAACCTACAGTATCCAACGTATTACTTCCTTGTTTTCTATCTGTCAAACAAAGTTCTTATAAATGTAAAAGACACTGTCATCTTCTGACTAAAAATCGTTCGACCAAACCAGTTATTATTCCGATTGAATGCCACCTACAAATCTTAAAATAAATTTTTGCGACCCACATCATCGCAGTTGTTACCAATATCAAGTCAGCAGTGCATGTGATTCAGATGCCATTTCTAATTTAGGTGGTAACACAGATGGATAGGCAGCGTTTGAAATCTGGGACACCAGGTTTCCTCTGAAACTTTTCAATTCCCGGATTTCTACGAATAAGCGAATATTCAACTTGAAAACCACTGATTCGATGTTAACCTGAGCAGGATTTTTCATTTGGGTCGAAGATGATCCTGAAAATTGGTCTAGAAGAAAGGGGCCAGAAGCGTTTCGTCATGCACATTAAGGGGAAAAATTATTGTCGTGCGCGTGATACTGTATTGCCATTTATAATTTTACTTCTTGACGTGCACGAAGTTACGTCATTTTTTGAAACCTTTTTTGCGAACGACTTCTCCTACACCGACTTTCCGGCTTAGCTCCAAGAAGATTCCGCCAGCAATTTTGGATCGATCCATATCGACAAAGCTCCGACCATTACAGTAATCTGGGATCATAATAATCCGAGAACGATGATAAAACAAAAAACATATGATATCTTAAGCTTCTTATAGTTTTACAAGCTTTGAATACTTTGGACTCAAAAAAAAAATCTTCTGAAATCTGGATAACTGTTCCCTTGATCTCTTGATATTGATAACTGAATGTGAGTCACAAGTCAGAACTATTTCTGAATTCTCAAGAATCTCACGAAATATTCCAGAAAGAATGAAGTACTTCAATACACTAATCCAATCCTTTGTACTCGTCATTATTTCGATTCTCTGTAACAAAAATAGAATTGTTGCGAAGAAAAGAGATCACATGTATCTCGGTGCTTCCTGATCCCTGAAACATGAAAATTTGAAGAAGAAGCCCACACACCGTGTCCACGTCACAAGGGCTTTTCTGAAACAAGAGTGTAGGCAGCATATCATGCAAAACAACCTTATTTACTACATGTCCAGGCTAGAAACGAAGTTACATCAAGAAAAATATGTTCCAGATTTCCAGGTAATGGTGTTCTAATTGTCAATGGATTATAACTAAAGCATTTCAGAGATTTTCAGGTGAAATATAGCGAAGTTGTTCACTACTACAGTACAACGGAAGTCCTAGAACTATCAACAAAGATAGATTGAGTTGTAAAGATGCGCTCACAAAACGCGGGGTCCATTTAAAACCGAATTTCAAGAGGAGGGCGTTGAAAAAGAACGATCAATTTCATTAGAAAATCGTAGTAAGAAACATTACATCCAAAAATTTTAGTAGTGTGTACGGTGGTTCCAATTCCGGTCTGTTTCTAAATATACTCTAAATTGTATGAAAGATACTCTAAATTGTATCTTGCGGAATTTTGATTTACGGCGGCGCTCTACCATCTTTTACCCAGAAAGTGTTTTAAAAGTACGGTAGTCGCCACGAGACCCACATCTTGTCCACGGGCAAAACTGTGAGCGAGCGGCGACTGGGTAATAGTTTTGATGTGTATATCAATTCAACGTTGGACACAGTGAAGTATATTACTAGCCAGTTGTTAAACATGCTCAAGATCTCAAATTCGATCCTCCCGTCATCGTGTAGCTTCTGAGGACACCTGGGCAACATGCATGGACAACTTCCGTGTTAGTGGAACTAAAGAATGTGTGCTCCGAGTAAGTTCAATTCAAATCTTAAGATAATAGAATCTAAGACCTTGCTTTAGACTGGAAAACCCAGGGCAAATCCTCCAGATGTCTTTCATTTTTCCCACTGTGCATGTTTCTCGAACTGTGCAACCCATCGCTCACGGTTGAGCAATTTCTGTTTCAAATCGTTATTCTGTAACTGGGATGTTTGATTTCCTTGGTGGAAGAACTTCTGAGTGATCACAGAACCAAAAATTCTGTTATTCTCCAATCATCTCCAGCCTATAATTTTTGGTAGGTTTATGTGAGAAATTGGAAAAGTGAAAGAGCAAAATTCATGGAAGAAACGAACCAAAACTTGTAAATAGTGGGAGATCTTTCATTTTTTGGACTGGAAGTTTGATCGATGAAACCCGAAATTCTGATGTGATAATATTGAATTCTACCAAAAACTGAACATCTAAACAATCATGACATTCAAGAATATCTAGAACTGTGAATCACTGATTCCTCTTCAATTAATTATCTCAACAACATAAAGTTTCTAGAATACTGGGCACGTTATAAACATGCGCCACTTCCCAAAATCGATGTTTTCGGAAAAGTGAAGCTTCGAATAATTTGGACTTCGTAAAATCTTCTGAAATCTGGATAACTGTTCCCTTGATCTCTTGATGTTGTTGTTCGACCTAACTCACAAGTCAGAACTATTTATAATTTCTCAAGAATCTGACGAAATATTCCAGAATGAATGAAGTACTTCAATACACTAATCCAATCCTTTGTACTCGTCATTATCTCGATCCTATGTAGCAAAAATAGAATTGTTGGGAGCAAAAGAGATCACATGTATCTCGGTGCTCAAAGCCCGCACACCGTGTCCACGTCACATGGTGTTCTTTCTAAAACTAGAGTGTTGGCAACATTTCATGCCAAAAACTTGTTTACTACGAGTCCAGGCTAGAAACGAAGTTAGAACAGGAAGAATATGTTACAGATGTTTCAAATTTCCAGATGTTGGTGTACTAATTGTCGATGAATCATAACTAGAGCATTTTAGGGATTTTCAGGTTTCATATAACCATGTTGTTCACTACTACAGTATAACAAAAAGCAATAAGTCAGAAACAGTGGACGATGACATGTAATACTGTGATTCTCTAATCTTTTAATGAGCAAATAGATCTAAACTTCCATTTCGTCTAGGGCCTTCTAAAACAAAATTATCAAATTCTCGGTAATCTGGCAACAAATTACCTCAGCGTGTGGCCGCCCCTTCTAGAGATAGAAGGCCGTCGGTTATTAGCCGAAGAGGGAGGCTACACGTCTCGGTGGTTTCCTGCTTATTTAGGTGGTTCAGAGGTACGCAGGACCCAATGTACAGTTACGCGGTTTAGTCTACAATCAGTTTATTCAAGGATAAAAGCTTGACACGAGGTCGGCATTAAAAACCTTTAACTGATCGTGCCTTTACATCAAAGCAACAGAGAAAATGGGGGGAAAACGAGGTAAACTGCATAGAAAGCTACTGCGGGGGAATTCTCTATAGAGAATTCTCGCGGTTGCATTCTAAGAGCTCTCAGCGAGTTATTACCAGCGCCTCCTAGAAGGATTCGCGGTAAAAACACACTTTCTCTCGTGGTTAAGAATAACAACTATAAAAAGGGAAGAAAACCTCTCTTTAAAAGGGAAATTAATTATAGGCCAGCGTGGGTGTCGGTCAGCTACTGTAACAGTCGTTTCCTGTGTGTCGTGGTGGGAGTTCCTCGTGGTGGAAATAGCGTGCGCCTTTGAACTGTAGTGGAGACGCAGACATCGTTGTTGGCGGCGATTTGAATTGTAAAAGGAATTACTTCCTATTACGATGAAAGAGAAAACAGGGAAAAAAGAAGATAATTAACAGAAAGTAAAATACATAAATGTAATTGGATAAATTATAGTAATTTATACAATCAATTAATGCATTTTAGTTTGGAGTGTGACAGAGGCCTGATCGGGGACCTGGCAACTGTCAACACTCCGGGGGGTCTGAGGCTCGGCGGCTTGAGTTATGAGAACATAACGTGCAAGCTTGGCTTTCGGTTTACGAGGTTGATAAGGCCGGACACGGTGAGTGGGCAAGCGGATTTTTGCCCAGTCGTCAATAGTACGAGGTCTCCTCAACTTGACGTTTGGAGAGTACTCGGAACCTGATGACTTCTGGTCATCCTTGGACTTGGATGCGCCTGAACGACAAGCTCCAAGAGTCGGATTGAACTGTTTAGTATCTTTCGCGGTTGTGCCAGATCGACCAGCAACCACGTCCGAAACTGTGTCGTATGATTCGATCGTTGGAACGAAACAATATGACTTTAGTCCAAATCTTCTTCTGTGTGAGCTCGACTGACGGATTCTCAGATTCGGAGCGGACTCATCAGATTCTTTCGTGGATGCGTCTGAACGACCAGCATCCAGATTCGGGACAGCGCGGTTGAAACCTTTTCCAGGTGTGTCTGATCGACAAACATCTGGAACCGGAGTCAAACACTCTATTCCTCCTCTGGCTGCGCCTGAACGATTAGCAGCCACGTCCGAAACAATGTCAAATGATTCGATCGTCGGAACGAAACAATATGACTTTAGTCCAACTCTTCTTCCGGGTGGATCCGAAGAGGCGGCATACTTATCCGAGGTCTGTCCTGAATTGTCCGTGGTAATGAACTTCCTGCCCTTGGGTGCGCCAGATCGACAAGCATCCATGCTCGTGAGCTTACGCAGAACTCCTTCTTCAGATGTGCCTGAACGACAAGCATCTGGAGCCGGAGACGCGGTAAGATCTCTAACAAGGGATGCGCCTGAACGACCAGCATCCAAGTACTGGTACTTCAAAACGTGTGTCCTTCCATTATCTAACTTCTCTCTGACGCGGTGAACTTTCTGGATTACTTCTTTTCGATCACTGATTCCTGTCTGAAACTGGTTCTCCGAAAGTAGAGAGCGTTTTCCGTTACAGTACTGTGGATGAAAGCCGCGATAATCCTTTGACAGCTCGACTTGTTCAAGAACAAGATTGTTATCACGGGGATAGACAGCGAGTGAGTCAAAGTAATCAAAGCTTCTTTCGTGAGACATTACTTCCGGATGGGTGCAAATTTTGAAATCTTTCAATATGCACTCAAACACTCTGTTACCAACCGAGACCCGTTGAAATTCCGTGGTGACGCGGTGTTCTTCCATTAGGCTACACTTCATCATATCCTTCTCCTGAGTTTTCCGTGGTTCCATATATCGGATTGTTGAACTACCGTCACTAGCATCCAGCAGAAATATTTCTTCTGTACACTTCAACATCCGCGGTTTTTCTCCTTTAGTTTGACGATTCACAGTTCCATGTCGAGGATTTCCGAGACCAATGGTGTTGCAATTTCCTTGTTGACTGACGAAATTTCTGCCACGAATTCCGTGATGAATTTTTGATATCAAGCTGAGGTCAAGGTTGGCGATTTGTCGTGATCTTCTGACAGCAATTGAGCCATCGTTGTTATCGGTGGATCCGGATTGAACTTGGGGACTGGAAGGTGCGCGGTCGATGTTGCCAGGATTGGGATCAACCAAAGAGATGGAATTCGCGGGATGGAAACGTGAAGTTGCGGTAGGTACAATCAGAGGATTGAACTGGATAACTCGAGGAGCCGGAAAGATGATTGAGCCAAATGGAGTGAATTCCACGTATCTTCCTGATGGAAGCAGTGCTCTAATCGAATTTCCCAAGATGCGAGCAAGCATATCGTTCCCGATGATCATTTCCAAGGCGCGGCCGTTGGAGGCGCGGTCTTTAGTAATGACTTTAGGATCGATATACCGTTCCCGCAAGAAGTCATTATCTGTAGCTCCAAATCGAGGACGGAAAAACTTTGTCTCGGGAAAACGAGAGCGTCCTGATACGAAAAATTCAACAGGATTGCCAGTTGTTGCGAAAGATAATCGATACATACTCATTCTCTCCGTGGTGGTCGTGCTTACACCCTTAATTACCGCTGTTCTATAGCCAATCGGAGATAGACCAAGACGTTTCGCGCAGTTTTGAGACAAAAATGAACACGAAGCGCCGGTATCCACCAGGGCGAGAACCACTTTTCCCTTCGTAGTACGAAGAGCCAAGAACGGTAAATGAGAGAAATCTTCCTCTACTTTGACTCCGGATGCTTCACAGCATTCGTTGACAAGAGTTTGAGGAAGTAGCTTCGACCGAGCACGGTGAGAAAGAGGATCGTCTAATACCTTGAAAGGCCCCGAAGGACCAACGTTTGAACGTTTAGTGCGAGCCCCCGAGGGGGCCACGAAAAAACGTGGTTGGATTAGGATTTAAGTCAACTTTTTTCATAGATTTACTAACCCGATTCGAAACAGTTTTCACACTATCGAGCGGGATCAGAGATGTTTCCGACTTCAAATGAGCCTCCGAAACACGATTCTGATTGTTCGAACGCGGATATTCTGATTCTAGGCGTGCTTTCGAGGAATGAGCAAGTTGACGACCCAATCTATTCGACGGTGTGGGCGGCGCGGTAACGATTCGTCCGTGGTTTGAAAACTCTTGGCGCTTCGTTTCCGCTCCAGCTACCGAAGAAACAAGAGGCTTTTGGTTTTTAGCGCCACTCGAATTTTTCTTTCCTTTACCTGTAGTCTTCCGGTTGGAATGTTCAGGCATTTCAGTCGCATCAGTATTGAAACCGGCGCCACGGGAAAAACTCTTCGAGTTTCGCTTTTTACCAGATTTACGCGGTGGAGGAATAGGGGAACCTTCGATCATAATCATAACTGATTCTTCATGAATTTTCGAGCTATCCTCTTGTACCCACGGACAGAACCTTTCATAGAACCTGTTTTCTTTGAGAAACTCAGAAAACGTTCGGATGACTTGTTCTGTTGTTGGTGTTTGTCCATTTGCGTTCAGCGGTCGTAGACGTTTGAAGGCTTCCCGCGGTAACTTTCTGGCGAGTTCACGGACAAACGATGCCGAAGAAACATCTTCTTTGAGCTCTTCCAACTGCAGTATCAGCGATTTGCAATCCTGCAGTTCCAGAGTCGCACGTTTGTAGTCCGTCTCGTGGAAAGTCAAGTTTTCAAAGCGAGCGCGGATTTCATTTACTACCGAATAGTTGTCCTTCTCGAACTCGTCTCGGAGAGCTTTAAAAGTAGCTTCCAAGGCGGCTCGTGGGTCCATCAGATCGACAATAAACCGCTTCGCTTTGCCAACAAGTTTGGTCTCCACAAGTGAGAACTTCAAGAGATCGTCCAGCCGGGGATTTGTCATGACCAGTCTATCGAAGCAACGAGCAAATTTTCCGTACTTGATCGGATCAGCATTGAACTGGGGAAGCACTGTCACCAAATCGTGGTACGATAGGTAACGGTAATCCTTCTCCGAATCAACTACGGATTGGGTTTGCTCAGTTGACTCGCTGCTTGGATTTCCAGAACATTTGATTTTATCACCGATAGTGGCGCCTGGCTTCAATGAAACCTTCGCCACATTCTTTGATATCTCAAGATAGTTCAATGGACATTCCTGAGTCTTGTGGGATTCGGACGTACATAAAAAGCAGAGGTCGTTTTTCGCACAATACCTGGAACGCAAGGGACTTTCGCAAGCATAGTCATCATGTCCTCCGGAACAGATCGGGCAAGAAATCCGCGCTTCCGAGGGAATCGCAGGATTTATTACAGCCGATACTGATACGTTGGGAAGAACTGCACCACTGAGCCGGTCGCCGAATGTCTGATGAACAATTGGCGCGGCATCAGGACGCGGTTCAAATATCTGTGGGAAAGACAAAGCACGTCCACTTCCGTTTGTTATAGCGGACGGACCCGCATCGATAGATTGAGCGTTTGCATCACGAAGAACTTCCTTTGCCGAGTTGGCCGACATGGAACGACGTGGTGACTTTGAGTTGTTTTCATCTCCGCGGTAGCTCATTTCCGTGGAGACAGACGAATGCCGCGAACGGCTGGTGACAGAAGACATTGTTAGCAAGATCGATATCTATGAGGTTTGAGCCGAAGCCCTTTGAGACTAAAACTTCTCCCGGAACGAGATTGATCTTGGATTCCTTCCACGACTTGTACAAAAACGCGGTTGAAACACAAGCGCAAAGACTGATTGATCTTGATTCCACTTGTTCTCCACGGTATGATTCTTCCAGCTTGATGACGGCGTTGTTTATCGAGAAAACGCTTCCGAAGTCGTCGCAGAAATTACCACACACTTCCTTCTCGGTTCTTGATCAGGGAAACGATGGGAGTAGAGCCAGGGATAACGAATCAGAAAATGTCTGAAAAATGTCCTAATTCTCCGAAATTTCGGACACCAGAGCCTCGCAACTCTGAGCCAGTCAGCTGTGAGAGCTGACGTGTTTTCGAAATATTCAGGTACCAACTGAAAATCCCGAGGTGTTTTGTTCTCTCCGTAAGTTTCCGTGTCATCACCTACTATCTACAAGAAACCGGAATCGGTAACTCGAGACAGCATTTGAGTACACAAAAACATCAACTTTCGCGGTCACCGTTGGACTGGTTACCATTTGGCTCCGCTTTTGTCAGAAAGCTGTACTTTGAGAAGTCGCACTCAACGAATACCCGTTGGACTGGTTACCATTTGGGCTCGTGGGAATAGAGCACTACGGATTGCTGTACTTTTCCTCCCGATCTGCTGATGATCGATTCATAGGAATTTTCAGCGCCCACCGGTCGGGCACTATAACTTGCATGGATTGATGAACATTACACGACTCCACACTAAGTGAAATCGAGCTCACTAATGCTCACAATCGATCGAGGTCGCAATAGATTTGAAAACGTTCCGTACCCTCTTTAAGAAAAAGACTGCTAAGCTAAGCTGCTCAGCTGGTACACATTGTCACCTCAATCAGACGATTTCTTCAACACAAGAAAACGCCCTTTTCAGCTACACAAACACTCTTTCGCAACGAAATCGAAGTCGCTGCTCAGAATGTACTAGAGACGTGGTGTGAAGCACAGGTCGAATACGAGGTATACGATGAAGTATGATTCAACACCAATACCTTCTCAAGAGCCTCGCGCTCATAGAAAAGATATTTCCTACACTTATTTTCTCGGAAAATCGTGGTAAAATATCCCAGATTACGGAGCTAACAAGGTTCGGAAGTACTCGTTTATAACGAGATGAACACGTGGGAAATTCAGATAAGGTGACAAAGATGATAAGCAAGAGAGAAATGTTTAAGAGATACATGACTTGCGACGTTCCGATGCACTGCGAGGTATATCTCACACCATACGGGACCATGAACTACATTACCCTGTTAATCAGGTTCAGGATCTTTAGAGAGAACTCATTAAATCCGAAGCGTCTGACACAAAGAATTATGTAGTAACATCAGCACTAAATGTGCACATCAAGTCATTCTCCGACATTCCATTGCTCAACTCTTTGCCACGTTTCCGAAGCATCCTCGCGGGTCGATTGGAACTTCTATATACTCATAGTATGCGCTATTTTGTATTGTTTGCTTTTGTTTCACTGTTCTGGGTACTCGGAAAAATTTTCTTTCCTCTCGATCGAGAAGGAATCGAATCAGAATCTCGGTCTCAAACTTATCAGATAAATGCGAACATTTATCGAAAAAAGAGCGAGGGCACAAGAAAAAGACTCGACGAAACGCATCCCAATGAATCAAAAAGCTGGCAACACTGAAAAATAGCAGCACGACAATGAGAAAGAGAAGTCAAAATGCCAAGATTAGTGCGACCGAAATCGCTCTAACTTTAGATTTTCTAGAGACTTCAAGATCATGACGGATCTTGCGATGAACAATGAAGAAACAATTGCACCGCGTAGTTTATGCTCTTTCTCTAAACGGGAATGAAGTAAACGAGTCGGAATTCCAGCTTCGCGGTAAATTCACGATGACTAATGCCATCTTCACAATTTCTCTCGAAATTCTCGCCACTAATGTGTATAAAATAACACAAAAGCCACGCGACGTGACGGAATAACAAGTAGAAATCGCGGTGAGAAAAACTGCGCTGATAGAAACGAATTTCTACGGAGTATCATCTCCCAAGAATTCACCAAATGAGACGACCACGAGCTTCTGAAACGTCTCGTAAGCCGAGACTTCTCATAGACCCGCTATCTCCTCAACTCAAATGCTCTATTTCGTTATTAGATACTCAGAGTTCTACGTTTGTCTCAGATTATAAATTTCGTATGGAAAGTTTCGCGGTATCAAATGATAACACTGAAGTAATGTAAGACTTCGTCGGGTTTCGGCCATTCCAGTTACTGTATTGGCCCTTTGGAGCAACGGGATTCTAAAGAATGCCATTGCTCCGGGGGGCCAGAGGATGCGAGTGCATCCTCCACCCGAAAATCCTCCTTCACGAGTGAAGAAGAATCTTTCGAGCGAAGCTACTGAAATACCAAACCTCTCGGAACTCCAAACGTCTACTCCAATGCTAGAATCTTCCCTTCACGCAGTTACCTACGCTCCGGGGGGCCAGAGGATGCCTGAAAGGCGTCCTCCTCACACGATACTCTGAAACCTGTATTCAAAAAGAATAGATAAGAAGAAATACAAAAAATTACAATCTGAAACAACGTAGCCGACTACTCCAATTAATTCGGGAATTAATCGCCAAAGGTAAGACAGCAGTAGCCATACCTCCAGGGATATTACCGGAATGTCGGAATAACCGGATAGACTCTTCCAGCTCGCGGTATTACCGCTACTGAAAATGTCCTGTCGCCCGAACGCTAGAGAAAACTCTCCAGCTCTCGAACTAAGTCTTCTGCTCCGAAAGGTGCTACTCCAGGTGGAATGCTCCCACTCGATGCTTCGTTTCTCACTTTCTCCGAGAAATACGAGGTCATTTCTGATCGCGGATTCTACTACTATATCGAAAAATCGATACAATATTAGAGTACCGGAGAAACATTCGATTTCTCGAAACTTGGAGAACTAGTACCAAATGTGCTCGCGGTCAACAACTCCTCGCTCCACCTCCCATCTCATTATGCAACGATCAAGGAGACTGAACGATTAGCTCAGAACGCAGAGCATTTCGTAACAAAAGACAGTGTGAAATTACAACGTGTTTTTGCGAACGCGGTGAGTTTTTGAGTTCAAGAGCTCGAAATGATCTGACAATCCCAAAAACTGCGAATTCCCGCTAAGAAACATGTGTTTTCCGACTGCTCGATCGCCGAAGAATTCTATTCGCAGTGTGACTGACAAAATTGCAGACTGCTTTCGAAATCAGGGCCTCAGCCGGAATTCAACTAGTTACAGAGCAAAAATTTACGAAATCTTCAGAATTGTAGATTGATAACGATCAATATTCCTCAAAGACTCTAAAAGCGCGGTAAATTCTCAATTAGCAACATTTGGAGAAATACTCCGATGGATAAACGAGCCCGCGAATATTCAACACCCTCGTTATACGAAGGAGGAAAATTTCAGGGACTCAGTACCTCCATCACTCATTTCTCCACACTACGCTCGCTGCTTGAGCGAAAAATCGATAATCGACTTTTACTAACCCTAGCATCGATCGCAAATGCTACCGGCGAGAACTTCCGCGGTAACCACTAGCGTAAAACACCAAGCCCTCAAGCATGCCTTGTAAAAATGGTAAAGTTCTGCTTTCAATCCTCCAAACGACTACCGATTGTTCTCAAGCAATTCTCAGCGAGAATCGCGAAAACCAAAAGGCGAGGAGACAGCAACAACTCCTAAAGTTTCTCACAAACACTTGCTAGCACTGTTCTGAGCACATGGTCCCTGCTATGCAGCCTGGGACGGCTTACCCCTACCTGAACAGTCGGTCTCGCGAAGATAAGACATTCCCCGTTTCCTGGCTGACCGTTAGCGCCCGAAGGTGCGGGTGGTCACAAAGGGAAACTAAGGGACTATCTCAGAGCCTCGCGAGCCCCAGCTACTCCGAAGAGCAACTACTAGCTCGTACTCATGAGAAACACCCACAGTTACGCAACATGCGAGGCTTCACACAAATTTTTAGGAATATCCCCGCGGTATCGTAACAAAAAGTTTCGAAACGGCGTGGTATTTCCACTAGAGACACTTCAGACTCGAAGCATTGCCTATTAGAATTAGTTCGCATCGATTTTTTCCGGTTCCGATCACATTGGGCATTTTCGAAATTGTTCGAAATATTTCGAAAATCCGAAAATGTCCAAAAAGGGACCAAAACAGTGAAAAATTCGAGAAAAACTTATTCAGAAGCAACGCTGAATCCGAAGAATTACACCGCGGTTCATATTTCTCACAAAAAATTGTTAAAATCTCAAAAAATTTCGAAAAAAATTCAAAATTTGAGCTTTTTCCAATTTTTGCTGAATGAAATAGCGAGTCTCGGTCTAAAAATCATTCAATTTCGCCGAAAAACTCCAAAAATCGGCGAGAAAACAAGAAATTTTCGAAAAAATTTCGAATTCTCAAACCAGAGGAATTTTTCGGTTAAATCGATTGATTTTCCGCGGTAAACTCCAATAAATCGGAGATTCGCGGTCGAAAAACGCCTTTTCGTACAGGTTCCATCGGATTTTTCGCGAAAAATCACGAAAAAACGGACGAAATCGCTTAGAAAAGTGAACAGAAAGTTGTTTTTCGCCGCGCGCAATAATTCGCCGGGCCTAAAAACGGCTCGTCGCATTAGAGCGCGCTTACTCCCATTTAAAGGACGCTGCCAAATTGGCGCGAAATTCAAATCGGAGAAGCGACGAAAAGAACGAAGCAAGAGCGGAGAACCCAATTTACGACCGATTCACACCATTTTTTCGAGAAAAAACACGCGAAATTGTACATAAAATCGAGTTAACGATTTTTTGGGCCCAAAAATTCAAGAATTTTTCGAGAACCGATGAGCAACCGACTGGTTCGCTCGCGCCGGTGAAAAGTCAATAAATTGATTTTTCGCCTTCGCAAGATTTTAAACCAGGTCTGATGCACCAAATGTGGCCGCCCCTTCTAGAGATAGAAGGCCGTCGGTTATTAGCCGAAGAGGGAGGCTACACGTCTCGGTGGTTTCCTGCTTATTTAGGTGGTTCAGAGGTACGCAGGACCCAATGTACAGTTACGCGGTTTAGTCTACAATCAGTTTATTCAAGGATAAAAGCTTGACACGAGGTCGGCATTAAAAACCTTTAACTGATCGTGCCTTTACATCAAAGCAACAGAGAAAATGGGGGGAAAACGAGGTAAACTGCATAGAAAGCTACTGCGGGGGAATTCTCTATAGAGAATTCTCGCGGTTGCATTCTAAGAGCTCTCAGCGAGTTATTACCAGCGCCTCCTAGAAGGATTCGCGGTAAAAACACACTTTCTCTCGTGGTTAAGAATAACAACTATAAAAAGGGAAGAAAACCTCTCTTTAAAAGGGAAATTAATTATAGGCCAGCGTGGGTGTCGGTCAGCTACTGTAACAGTCGTTTCCTGTGTGTCGTGGTGGGAGTTCCTCGTGGTGGAAATAGCGTGCGCCTTTGAACTGTAGTGGAGACGCAGACATCGTTGTTGGCGGCGATTTGAATTGTAAAAGGAATTACTTCCTATTACGATGAAAGAGAAAACAGGGAAAAAAGAAGATAATTAACAGAAAGTAAAATACATAAATGTAATTGGATAAATTATAGTAATTTATACAATCAATTAATGCATTTTAGTTTGGAGTGTGACAGAGGCCTGATCGGGGACCTGGCAACTGTCAACACAGCGTAATCGTTGTCTTATCTTTCTGGTTCCCTTCACTACAGTTCTCACAGGTATCATGTCAATTCTTTTCGAAATCCTGCTTTTTCAAGCAGAGGATGGTTTTCTTCCGTGTCTTTCTTAGAATTCTTAGAATTTTCTGACTTTGCTTCAAATTTTCAATCCGATACAACCTAAACCAGATCTATACACACGTACGTCAATGGTTTGTAGAAGCAGTCATGTGGCTCAATGGTGTCAGTTTCAGATGAATGTGTAGTTGAATGCATCAAACTGGAATTAATTAGAAGGACAGAAGCGTACAACTCGGTACCAGTTACGTGACATTTCAATAAACAATGACTCAATAAGATTATTCCAAAAGGGACAGATCTTGAGGTACCGCTGAATTAATTATGAATAGAAGAAAAAAAAAGACGAATTTTGGAGGGCAGTGTTTACTCAAAAACTCAGCTTCAAATTGAATGAAATCGGGAAATACTGAAAAAAAACGCATTCTGGATCAATTGACAAGGCGAGCGGTTCCTATTACGTTGTTCGTTTCTGTTGACTTCACCACATGTAACTACTGGGATTCTCAAAAGTGTTTAAACTCAAAACAAAAGAACCCGTCAAACACTCACAGTTTTTTTATTGTAGATTTGTTCCGAGAGGAATATAACTCGTTAAGTTATTTGCTATTCAGCAACTGCAATTTGTCTGATTATTTTTATCCTCAAATTCCACAATTACTGTCATTCAAGATCAATTTCTATCGTTGTTACGTTGAACGTCATCTGTAACGGCACTATAATCAAAAATCTAGATATATCTGGATTTTAAATCACACAGCTTCAGTGATTAATTGAGTGCTTTGTGAATAAATAACTAAAATCTAAAAATCTGTAAGGATCTTCTACTTAGTATTCCGTAGAATAAGAACTGGAATGTAAACAACTTTGAACGTCTGAAAATCTTGATAAGCGGATGTACCAGGTAGTGAAGAACAGAAATAAATCGGTGGATTAGAATGATTCAATGACATTAAGTGAGTCGCAGCAATTTTGGATTACTGTATGTCTCCCCTGCACGAACCTTTCTGAAATACGATCTTCCAGTGAATATAGAAAAGGTATCTCAGCGTAATCGTGGTGTTATATTTCGAACTGTCAGAATTTCTTACTTAAAAAATGTAGATAGATGTTCCTGGTTTGTGTGTCCTCTGGGTTCACACCACTACAGTTCTCACAGTTATCATCTCAATTTCTTTCGAAATCCTTCTTATTTGATCAAAAGATGTATTTGTTCCGGGTACTTCTGAGATTTCCTAGAGTTTTGTGACTCTACTTCTGATTTTAAATCCGATATAATCTGAACCAAATCTCTACACACGTCAATGGTTTCTAGAAGCTGTCATGTGGCTCTGATGCGTGATAATATCAGTTTCAGATATTTGGATGCATCAAACTGGAATTAATTAGCAGGACAGAAGCGGGATGGTACCAAGTGGTACCAGTTGCGTGACATTTCGATAAACAATGACTCAATAAAAATGTTCCAAAAGTGACAGATCTTGATGTACCGCCGAATTATTCAAGAATAAAAGAATGAAAAGTGGCGAACGTTAGAGGAAGAGTGTTTACTTAAAAATTTAGCTTCGAATTGAATGAAATGGGGAGAATAGTAAAAGGCTAAATGTAAAAGCATACTATATACGTTTGTTCAGAACTTTTTGCCAAATACGGTTCATTGTGTCAAAAAATCTGAACGAGTTCTAAAGTAACATTTTTGTAAGTGAATAAGAGTGACGTTAGTACGTCGGAGGTTTTAAATTTTATAGGACCAAATTATGGGAGAAAAGCTTGTCGCTGGCTTGAACAATCGATGAAACGACTAGAAGATTCTTTATGCAGTTTGAAATGAGAAGTTTACATTTCTATAGAACATTTTACTTTCATGCGGAATTCATTGACTATAATGTGTATTTTGCGTCAGTGATTCACACAATCCCAACAATCTAACACGGCTTACAGTCACCAAGTTTTCCTAATTAGATATAAACATCATTGACACTGTTTTTTGGTTTGCTCATCAGCTTCCGTCATGAACTTTACAACGTGTGTCACTAATACTTATCCTAATTCCAATTTACAAAAAATTCTAGGAATCGGATAACGAGATTAGTGAAATAACAATGTCATATAAATGGGAAACAGTTGGCGAAAACATGTTTTCGGAGATTCTCTAATCTTCTTGTGGAGTTATCATATGTGAACTTACAAAAGGATGTCGTTACATAACGATCGAAAAATGGTAACTATTGCAAATAAACTCAGACCATAAGCTCTAACTAAGGAATGGTCAGGTGGAGATATGGCATGTAACCTATAACATTGAAAAACTGAGATAATGAAAACAATGAACTTCATTTTTATTTTTCAAGCGCGTCCTACTGTAAGGGGAAAATGGATTTTCAGATTTGAGGAGTTTGCAAAAAAGACGTTATCTTTAGAAAAATGTGTGGATTCAGAATTTTGAAACGAAACAAAAGCAGGAATGTCCGAAAACTAATTCTCAGCTAGTTCTGAAAGGTAAAAATGAACAGAACGTTTTTTAATTCAAAATTTGAGAAAGTCAGTTTTCCAGCTGAAAATAATGATGTGAGAAGGCTTAACCAAAAACTTTTACTGTATATAACTTTCTTGGAAGTAACTTTCATAAATTGATCTTGAATGACAGTAATTTGTTGTCTTTTCTTCAAATGACATTTTTCATTGTTCCGAAATTCTGAATCCACACATACAGTACCGCTCAAAAGTATATTGTTTTGGTTTTTTCAGTTGAAAAGGCCCGACTTTGAGACTGTGTCATGGTAATACTTATTGCCCCATCAAGTAAATTTTCATTGGATCGTACAAATCAAAAGTAGAGCTCCATTTTTGTAGTTGACAACTTTTTTGTACGGACACTCCCTCGAGAGTTATGGTCATTTTAAGGGGACAGCTCAAAAATCGCACTATATTGCACTGAAATTGGTCAATTTGAGGGAGAAATTACTTTGTCGATATGTAACTTGCTAGGGAGCGTCCGTACAAAAAAGTTGTCAACTACAAAAATGGAGCTCTACTTTTGATTTGTATGATTCATTAAAAATCTATTTGATGGGACAATTGATTTTACCATGGAACAATCTCAAAGTTTGGCGTTTTCAACTGAAAAAGGCAAAACTGAATATACTTTTGAGCGGTACTGTATAGAACAAAACCTAACCGTCATTTCTACCCTTTTTTGAGCTCTTGACGCCATTTCTATTTTAAAGTGATCTGAGTTATTTAGTGATGTAGGTTACATACCATAACATTACTGCTAGTCCTGACTATTCCCTAGTAAAAATTCTAGGAAAACAGAAAGTTCTAAGCGGTTGAACTATATGCACATCCAGGTTTCGGTAAAAGGATTCAATCGACTGACATCATATCTTTGTAAAAGTGAAAATTCCGGAAGCTGTTCTGATTTTTAAAATTCCCACGGCTTTTCATGTGATGATGTCATAGTGTTCTCTCCTAAACTGTCATATTTCTGTTTGTTTTATTTAAATACTTCCTTGTCCTTCATCTTCCATTCCAATCGTAGTAAATAACTCATATTACTCACTCGAATTCTCACGAATTCTCTTATCCTTCTCGTATTCTGAGCGTTTTTTGATCTTCTCACTTTTGGACTTGATCTTAAAATAGGCGTGGCCATGTCGAGAACAGCATTTGTACCAGAGAATGGGCGGATCGTTCTCCTATCTGAAATTTGGGCGGAGTTTAGAGTAGAGTAGGAAAAGGGCGGGGTTAACGAGTATAAAAACCCGAATCTGCCCACTAATCACTCATCAGATCATCCATCTGCCCACCTTCCTCCCTTGAAACCCCCTTGGAACCCTCCGACTTCCCTTGGAACCCTCTCGAACTCTCAACAATGAGCTCTCCCCGGACTCTCTTCGCCTTCTTCCTGGCTCTCAACATGGCCGTCTCCGTCTTTGGCCTCAGCTGCCACAACGTGAACAACTGGTCCTCGTCAACGGTCCATGACCGCCACTTCTGCACAGCCTACTTTGAAGTCGGAGACGGCCACGCATCGTTCGGAGGATCAAGAGCTCACCCAAAAGATCTGCAGCCCACATTCCGGTACGACTTCTTGAATGAGGCCGACTGTCAGCTCCAGGTATGTTGAATTATAAATTAGACAAAAACATCTCTATAATATAAATCATTTCAGACAGACATTCCAATCATGACCATCCCGGGTGAGACAACCAGCATCTGGGCCTGCATCTGCTATGAGAGCTTCTGCAACTTCCCCTTCAGCTTCGAGGAATTCTCCCGACGAGGCCACACTCTCCGCCCATCCTTCGTCCCTTCTCTGATGCATGATGATGACTCATCTGCTGGACACCACTAATTGCTCGCTCTCCTGGACCCCACTGCTCTCTCTTCTCCTCTTCCGTCTTGAATTCTCGTCTTCTCGTCTCGATGTGCACAATTGTTCTCAATTACTACTCATCCAAGCTATCTCTGTCTTGTAACCTCTTCGCTTGAATAAAGCCTGTTAAACAAGCCCGTGTTTTGGCGTTATTAAATTTCAGATGGAGGGGGGGGGGGAATGAAACAGGATCAACTCTCCAGAATTCGGCTTCGGTTTCCTCCTTGAACTCGGTCTCTCTTCGTGGTTTCGGCTCTCTTCTTGGTTCCGGCTCTCTTCTTATCTCCGAGTCTCTATCACACCTCATGAGTCGTGAGAGACGGAAAGAACTTTTTTCCGCTTCAAGATAAGTTAGGTGTTATGATATGCGTCTCTCGAAGTTGTATGGAGTGGAAAAATAGAGGCTTCTTCGGTTTTCTCCTTGAACTCGGTCTCATCTTCGTATCTGCTCTCTTCTGATTTCTGAGTCTCTTTCACTGCGGGCTTTCTCCGGTGAGAGACGTAGAGAATAGAATGAGGAGTCCTCAGTATCAAGATAAAGTTGAGATACGCGTCTCTCTATGTTGTATATATAAAAAAGAGGATATATGGTATAAAATGGAATAATGGAGACAATAAAAACCTCAAAAAGGGTTCTATTCTTTTATAGATTCATTACGGATAGATACTGAAGCTGGCACTAGCTTAGAGTTTTATAAACAGGGTCTTATACAGAGGAAAAGGAAGATATTCAAGTTTTGGAATGTTACAATTCAGAAAAAAACCATAGAAACGGTTACATTATAGACAACTTATCCTGTCGTTTTGTGATACAAAACACAGCTCCATGTGATCTGGGCTGACACTCAGCATATATCATTAACAAAAATAAAATAAAACAATGGGCTACCTTTGTATTTACATTTCTAAATTTCTTTTTTAAAAACCGATCACATTGTTTACAAGGTTGGTTAAAACATAACCTGAATGGTCACAATCTTGAAAATGATCAATGTCACGGATTTCGAATAGGTAAGCGTTAGAACATAAGATTTAGATAGAAGTGAACTCAATTTGTTGTGTCAAGATGGATTGTTAGTTACTTTTTATTGATGATATAATTCCTTTCAAGAATTAATAACTCCTCTTGCAAAAAACGAGTTATTAGGTTGAGTCATAAGTTTCTTTCTTTTTTTGGGGTTGAACTTTGACTTCCAGTTTCTAGGTACTATGATTGTTTATCGACCCAAACTTTTTTGCATTATAATGACCTTTTCAGTGGCTAACAAAAAATGTTTCAAGTTAGTGCACAGACTGTCCACTCGTGAAAACGACAGTTTTTTTCTGTCTCTAATCAAATTCCTATTTTGAAAAGATTTTTGATTCTAGTCGGATTTATATCAAAATTCTGAAATTTTCATAAGGAAACGAGTGGTATTTATAAAGAATGACTTTGTCTTGTTAAAACAATTTAGTTTCGGATAAAACTCTCCAAGATAAAGAATTTATGATCAGACGCCTGACAGGTATGAGAAAACAATGTTCTCCTGGGTTTAAGTCGATTACTAAAATATTGGAGAGAGCATTTATACCAAACTATTTGTGAAAGTTAGACAGTAACATAAGCAAGTTATGCAACAAAAAACTGTATAACAAAGTCATTCGAATAAGTGATAAAACTTGGTTGATGTGATTGTTAAGATTTTCACATTTTTGAGAATATTAGTGAAGTAGACCTGAGTGAAGTCTGGGTCTCTTTTCAACGATCACGAACAAGTCTGAAATATTCTGTTACAAGTAATCAACAGTAGATACATTACTCTAAAATTGTGCAAAAGATCTAGTGGATTGATTCAAAAGTACGAGCAGAAGGCTTCATCAATCACGTGAATTTGATGATGTTGACTTCGGGCTTCTTGCGAAAAAAGACAAATGGTGTGAATATCCGAAACAAAGTAAATTTAAAAACATCAATGTCTACTCTATTCAATAATAAACATTTCCACTGATATTTTTATCTAGCGTTAAAGAAAAATCGAAAATACTCGCACCTCTCTAAATTGCTTATGGTCACCTTTCTTTAAAGACCCGCATTAAACCATCGTTGTTTAGTTCAAATATCTTTATTATTTTTTTATACATAATTGTTCTTGCTTGTTTTAATTCCGAATGACTCACACATTCTCGCCAAAATTTTATAGGAAAAAAATGAATTCGAAAAATTGTACCAAAGAAGGGTTCCTCAAGTGTTTTGACTTGTCTACGGCTGAGATTAAGCAGATGGCGGACGTCAAGTCACAGATAGAATCACAATGAGTTATAAGTACTGACCAATTATATTTCTCATTATGTGAGTTATTAGCTTTCGAGAAATCGCGTGTCAAAAATCATCTCAAAAAAGAAAGAAACTTATGACTCAGCCTAATACTAGCATATGTTCTGTGAAATGAATACAAATCAATATTAAAATTGTTTAAACTTTTAACGTCAACCAAATTGGAAAATTCTGTTTTGAATACGGAGAAATGAACAAATAAGACACGCTTGCTGCTTATATACCTGCAAAAGTGCATGTGAGTCTAGTCCAGTCATGTGCCCTTTTCATGGGCGGAGATGAAGACTATGTCACGAGCTAGGATTAGTATTAAAGGCGTTATGTCTTATGAAACCACAATTTGCGATAGTTGTATCCCGGGTCGATTCGGGAAGACGGGCTGCAATGTATAACAATTTTCCGAAAATTGCAAGTGATAGGTGTTTTGAGCAGTCATGGATTATAAATCACGGTCTTAGTACATCAGTGTTTGTTATTTTACTCACTGTCTTGTCATGCAACTGAGAATTAAAAAAATCCTACAAACTCTTGATGATTTACAATACTCAAGTGACTGAAACTGAAAACCTTCGAATTATCTGTTTGTAGTCTTAAATTACAAATCTTCAGAATCATTGCCATGAGTGAAGATTTCGCAGTGAATGTGTCGAATCTCAAGTCAGAAAGACAGTCATAAGATTCCAATTATTCGATCGTAGTCATGAGATTTCAAAAACTTCAACCAGGAAGTACTACAAAAAAGTTCGAATATTTTATCCAAAACTGTTTGATTGCAAATCATACATTTCTAAGAAACTATCTTTGAACATAGGTAAGTTATTTTCCATTTTCTCATGACATGATGAGTACAGATATAAGATGAACATTTGACCAAAATGTAAATATTACTAGGTGTTTGACCGGTCTGAGGAAAATGAACAGAGTACAGGAGACACGTTGGTGTTGTTGCTAGTCTATAAGCCGGAAAATGAAAAAAGGGCTTTATAAGTTAGAAGTCTGACATTCGAAGTTAGGGAGGAGCCAATCGTTGGGCATGTCTGCTTTCTATACGAAAAATATAAAGAAAATGAGACGCGCTTGCGTCCTTTATATATCAAAAGTGCATGTGATTTGCCCAGTCATGTGCACTTTCTATATAGGAGGGAAGATTGAGCCACTAACCCGGATTATGCGTCACTCTAATACACAGACATATCAGAAGTGCCCATTTTCGTTGTAATGTAGTGATAATGTTTTAATGTAAGATTTAGGCAATTCACCACTTGCACTTTCACTCTTATACTATATATATATATGGCATAAAAGGAACTTTTGACTAAAATATAAATATAACATATTATTGTTCGGCAATGTAACCGTTTCTATGGTTTTTCCTGAATTGTAACATTCCAAACTTTGAATCCCTTCCTATTTCACTATATTCTCCGTATAAGACCCCCTTTATTAAACTTTACTGGTGCCTTCTTTAGTATTCGTAATGAACTTATAAAAGAATAGAGCTTTGCTTGAAACTCTATACCATAAATCCTTTCTCTCTCTTGCATCCGACATAGAGAGACGCGTATTCTAACTTTATCTTGATACTGAGGACTCCTCATTCTATTTCTTTACGTCTCTCACTTCTCGTGAAAGAGACTCAAAAATCAGAAGAGAGCCCAAACGAAGAAGAGACCGAGTTCAAGGAGAAAACCAAAGACGCCCCACTCAAGGTCTCTATTCTTCCACTCCATACTATAAACTCTCATCCGACTTCGAGAGACCCATATCATTACTTTGTCTTGAAAAGGAACAATCCTTCAGTGATGCCACTTTTCCAGTTTGGACCTTGATCTCTTCGGTTTTTGCGAATTTCTTGTAGGAATTCAGTGAAGTTGAGACGACTTGGATCCTGGCCACTGGATTGTATTCCATGCATCGAAAAATTTCCATTTTGTCCGATGATCTTGGTTTGGCATAGATCCTGTAAAACAGGCATCCTGAGCTAGCTCAAGTGAAACACATCCAGCTCCACCACATGACTCCATACATCCAGTGTTTACCAATGAACTGGTTCGCTTGGCTCAATTCTGGGAGGAGTGTGTCTTTGGAAATTTTGGCTCTTTATGATTTAACAGGGGTTTTAAGAATAGACGGGGGTTTTAAGAATAGACGGGGGTTTTGAGAATAGACGGGGGTTTTCGACAAGTTCTATTTACTCATACTAAAAAAAAACCCCAAAATGGTCAGAAATGACTGACTCTATACTTTTAGAGTACAACGTCTACCGTGAATAAACACAGCCCATAGGTAAGACTACTCGCAGCGTAACTGACCGAGTCTTACAGGATCCGACACAAGAAAGAATGGTGAGAAAGTCATAAAGAAAAGAAAGAATTTGGTTTTTTGATACTTTTTATAAAATTTCTGATATATTCTAGCCCGGGAGAATCCAATCCCGCGTCTACCGTGAATAAACACAGCCCATAGGTAAGACTACTCGCAGCGTAACTGACCGAGTCTTACAGGATCCGACACAAGAAAGAATGGTGAGAAAGTCATAAAGAAAAGAAAGAATTTGGTTTTTTGATACTTTTTATAAAATTTCTGATATATTCTAGCCCGGGAGAATCCAATCCCGCGTCTACCGTGAGTAAACACAGCCCATAGGTAAGACTACTCGCAGCGTAACTGACCGAGTCTTACAGGATCCGACACAAGAAAGAATGGTGAGAAAGTCATAAAGAAAAGAAAGAATTTGGTTTTTTGATACTTTTTATAAAATTTCTGATATATTCTAGCCCGGGAAAATCCAATCCCGCGTCTACCGTGAATAAACACAGCCCATAGGTAAGACTACTCGCAGCGTAACTGACCGAGTCTTACAGGATCCGACACAAGAAAGAATGGTGAGAAAGTCATAAAGAAAAGAAAGAATTTGGTTTTTTGATACTTTTTATAAAATTTCTGATATATTCTAGCCCGGGAGAATCCAATCCCGCGTCTACCGTGAGTAAACACAGCCCATAGGTAAGACTACTCGCAGCGTAACTGACCGAGTCTTACAGGATCCGACACAAGAAAGAATGGTGGGGAAAGTCATAAAGAAAAGAAATTATACTGTTTTTTGATACTTTTTATAAAATTTCTGATATATTCTAGCCCGGGAGAATCCAATCCCGCGTCTACCGTGAGTAAACACAGCCCATAGGTAAGACTACTTGCAGCGTAACTGACCGAGTCTTACAGGATCCGACACAAGAAAGAATGGTGGGGAAAGTCATAAAGAAAAGAAAGAATTTGGTTTTTTGATACTTTTTATAAAATTTCTGATATATTCTAGCCCGGGAGAATCCAATCCCGCGTCTACCGTGAGTAAACACAGCCCATAGGTAAGACTACTCGCAGCGTAACTGACCGAGTCTTACAGGATCCGACACAAGAAAGAATGGTGGGGAAAGTCATCAAGAAAAGAAAGAATTTGGTTTTTTGATACTTTTTATAAAATTTCTGATATATTCTAGCCCGGGAGAATCCAATCCCGCGTCTACCGTGAGTAAACACAGCCCATAGGTAAGACTACTTGCAGCGTAACTGACCGAGTCTTACAGGATCCGACACAAGAAAGAATGGTTGGGGAAGTCAATAGAAACAAAAGAATTTGGTTTTTTGATACTTTTTATAAAATTTCTGATATATTCTAGCCCGGGAGAATCCAATCCCGCGTCTACCGTGAGTAAACACAGCCCATAGGTAAGACTACTCGCAGCGTAACTGACCGAGTCTTACAGGATCCGACACAAGAAAGAATGGTGGGGAAAGTCATAAAGAAAAGAAATTATACTGTTTTTTGATACTTTTTATAAAATTTCTGATATATTCTAGCCCGGGAGAATCCAATCCCGCGTCTACCGTGAGTAAACACAGCCCATAGGTAAGACTACTTGCAGCGTAACTGACCGAGTCTTACAGGATCCGACACAAGAAAGAATGGTGGGGAAAGTCATAAAGAAAAGAAAGAATTTGGTTTTTTGATACTTTTTATAAAATTTCTGATATATTCTAGCCCGGGAGAATCCAATCCCGCGTCTACCGTGAGTAAACACAGCCCATAGGTAAGACTACTCGCAGCGTAACTGACCGAGTCTTACAGGATCCGACACAAGAAAGAATGGTGGGGAAAGTCATCAAGAAAAGAAAGAATTTGGTTTTTTGATACTTTTTATAAAATTTCTGATATATTCTAGCCCGGGAGAATCCAATCCCGCGTCTACCGTGAGTAAACACAGCCCATAGGTAAGACTACTTGCAGCGTAACTGACCGAGTCTTACAGGATCCGACACAAGAAAGAATGGTTGGGGAAGTCAATAGAAACAAAAGAATTTTGTTTTTTGATATTTTTTATAAAATTTCTGATATACTCTAACCCGAGAGGAAGGATCCATCGTTACTCACGTTATTCCTTTGTCCATTCCTTTTGTTGAATCATCGTTGTTCAGCAGTCGTGTACTGTTGTGGATCGTTGTGGGCTCCGGGACTCTGTTCTGAGGGCGTTGCTGTGTTTTTCGACTGGAAATAAAAATATAAGCTTGTGAATTGGATAAGCTCGCATGAAGCTCGCATGAAGATGTAACTTGAGAGAGAAAGTAAGAGAGTTATAAAAGAGATAGATAACACAGGTAGATCAAATGAAATGAGAAAAAGAGAGCCCAAAAAGAGAGGACTGCTCAGTGCGGGAATCAAGAGGACAACTGACTGTATTCCACAAGTCTGACCTCATAAGGACTAGGGGGCGTGTCTTATTCGTCATCACCTATTAGATTTCCCATAGAGATAAGTGAAGAACAAAGAGAACACGGGCCTCGTTCACACCTGTCTGCATGAGATTTGTTTTTTCTCGATCGATATGTGATCTATTAGATTTCCCAGGTAGATAAGTGAGAGGTGTGAGTGTTTGTGGCTGAAAATAACAAAATGAGCACGGGACTACTTCTTCACGTTCATAGTTATGATCCAAGTTCACACCCTCCATTCAAACATCTACCAACTATTCTTATTTCGTTTCTATTTATCGAGCAATTTGTTTGGCTATTCACCCATCTCTAGATTTTCCGAACACTCACACCTGTCACTTAACTCCATGGGAAATCTAATAGGTGATCGATTGACAAAAAACAAATCTCCTGCAGACAGGTGTGAACGAGGCCCGTGTTCTCTTTGTTCTTCACGGGATTGGATTCTCCCGGCCTAGAATATATCAGAAATTTTATAAAAAGTATCAAAAAACAGTATAATTTCTTTTCTTTATGACTTCCCCCACCATTCTTTCTTGCTCGTTTTCATAAACATCAACGAGTACCATCCAACGACGGATCATCAAATCAAGGATTGGACTCAATGACATGGGCAACAAACTAGATGCAACAATGATTCTAGATTTAAAAGTGTTTGGACAGGCACCTCAATTTAGAAGGACGAAGTGGCTATATTAGGAAAGAAAGAATTAGTGAAAACGGTTTTTAAAAACTCGGCTCTTTATGATGAATTCTGAGTATAGATGGGTGTCGTTCTATTAGAGGTGTCGTTCTATTAAAGGTGTCGCTCTAATACAGTTTTTACGGTAACTTGAGATATGGTCAAAACCTTTCTTGCCATCCTAATTTTTGTGTTGGCTATTCGAAAATGTAAATACCTTACCCAGATATTAGTGTCTAGGGGGTTATGATAAAAAAGTGAAGGGTTTTTATGAGTTTCAACCCATGGTGTAGTGCCTGTAACTTACTGAAACATGGTCAAAACTGGCTGCAAGAATGCTTGAGTGCTATTCTACCTCTGAATAACTCAAATGAGAAATACTTCAATTTTTGTCAGCAAAGGGGACGGAGCCCATGGTGATAACATATCAAAAAACCAACCAGAACGGATCAGTTAAAACGTCACATGATCTGGTGGCTTGTGCTCGAGCCAGTAAGATAATATCTATTAAATAAACAAATTCGATTGCTATTTTTATGAAATTTATAAATTTGGGACCAAACTGAACAACGTTCCACAGTAGGACTATTATTCTATAGAGCATCATACATTTTGAGTAATGAAAGTTTACAAAGTTCAGTTCTGATCAAAAACTTTGTTGTACGCTTTGAGTATTCAGCCCGTTGTACCCTTTGAGTCAACAATCTGTTGTACCCTAAGAGCAACTTACACGTTGTACTCTAAAAGTATAGAGTCATGGTACCCTAAGAGTCATTGTACCCTCAATCCGTTGTACCCTTGGAGTATGGGCCTGAAAAAATGTACACTGGAGGGATAGACAACGTTTTGAACTCCATACTTTGACTTCTACGTCCTGAGTAAAAACAATGGTTTCTTTGAAACAATGAAGTTGGATTTCAATGAGTTGAACTCGGATGTCTCGAATTGTAGTCTTGTTGTTTGTAATCCTCAAGCTTCCTTCTCTTTGAATTGAGTTCAACTGAATCACCTCTTCAGATTCCACGGTTCCATGAATTCTCAACCCATTATTG
Organism: Caenorhabditis remanei; assembly: GCF_010183535.1. NCBI lineage: Eukaryota > Metazoa > Nematoda > Chromadorea > Rhabditida > Rhabditidae > Caenorhabditis > Caenorhabditis remanei. The sequence continues at coordinate 19,765,326 of NC_071333.1, forward strand.
ACACATTCCACTGTTGACTGTGTTGCTGAGATTCCGCTGATCAACATTAGTGTTACCATTGACACGAGGAGTGCATTGGTGGGAATTGAAATCGTTGGTAGACTCCAACTGGTTTCCGGCTTTTCGTTGTCGGAGCCTTTTAATTTTGCTCATTGTCGACGATTAACCGTCGATAATCGTCGACCGACTATCGATAATCGCTGGTCGATTAATTATTGATAATCATGAATGATCATGATCGTCGATAGTCTTAATTAATCTTAATTAATCTTAGATTAATCGATAATTTTGAGATGATAATCATGACTTTTTGTTTATCGTCGAGTCGCGATTCATTTTCTGGTCATCAACTCCACTAAATTTCGATCGAATCGAATTGATTTTCCCGACTATCGTCGTCTCTATCGATGATCATGGCGATCGACACGTTACTCTACAACACAGTGAAAAAATCCAGTGCCCACGCATTTTTGTGATTGTTTTAACGAGAACTTTTCAGTTTTCGGGACGGTTCAATAAGATCTGAAAGTGAATTCGTTGGTTTGAAGCAAACATTGACATATAGTGCCACCAAAACATTGAAAACGTGGAGGCGACACATGGAAATGGAAACTTCGAGGAGAAATCAAGAAAAATCGTGGAAAATCATTAAAATTTTGCGGTTAATAGGATTTTATAGGTTTTTATAATCAAAAACAGAAAAAAAATTCTGAAAATTTGGCTGAAAATCGCTGAAAATCGCTTTTGTCGTCAGATTTTATGCATTGCCCGCAAACACCGTCACGTCAGAATGCGTACTTGTGAAATCGAAAAAATCGGCGAGAAAATTATTTTTTCTTCAAAAAAAATGATTTCTAGACGATTTTTTCCGGATTTTTTGATAAATATCATATTTTCGAAACTTCAATTTCTTCCTCAACGATTTTCGACTCATTTTTGCTATTTTTCATCATCTGAGCTAAAATTTCAGTCGAAAATCTATTTGTCATGATTTTCTCTTCGATTTCACTTTGTTTCGTTTCTTCCTCAGCCTCTTGGTTCAGTTTACCTTTCGTTTTCAGCAAAATATCTTCGATTTTCAGAGAATTTTTCACTCTTCGAGAAAATTCTTCTTTGAAATCGGATTTTTGAGAATTTTCAGAAAAAAATAGTGAATTTCCAATCGGTGTTTTCAGATTTTTATTAAAAAATTTGATTTTCATCACTTTAATTTCATAGTTCGGTTGTCATCGATCTATTTTCATACATTTTCCGACTACTTCCACTACTGAGCTTGAAAAATCGATTTATCATATTTTTCTCGTCGATTTCAGTTTGTTTTGGTTTTTTCTCAGCTTTTTCGTTTAGTTTTCCTTTCGTTTTCAGCAAAATCACTTTGAAATCGGTGTTTTCTGAATTTTCTTATATATTTACTC